>NW_012109141.1:3870694-3893802 GCF_000951045.1 Mandrillus leucophaeus
AGAGTTAAACTTTACATTTGGACAGCATGTAGTTTCTATACCATCAGGATTCTAGTGTTTTGCACACTAATGACTGTGTGTCTTTAGTGGCCCACATGGACCTGACACAAGCAATTATGCCCATGGTTTATGTGATGGAACCCATTCACAATGAGGGCTGGCAAATCCTTCTTCTCTTTCTTCTTCAAGCTAAAAATCCTGTCAAGGTATCTGGGTTTTGAAATTTTAGGAAGGAAGGGAGAACCTAATGAAAGTTATTATTTGTTAACTCTTCTGTGGTTCCTTTTATCTCTATTTTAGTAATCCCATATGAAGGTTTTAGTCGATATTGGAATGAGCTATGCTATTAGAAACCCAAAAGCTATTGTATTGTAGAGCCAAAAAATCTCTGAGACCAATACTTTTAATACAATTGTGATAATAAGTTGTTGGGATTTTTTAAGTCAAAACCTTTTGACACATTCTAATTTGGTTTTATTAATGTCACTTTGAAATTACTGATCTAGTACCTAAATTGCAGTCTTTAACTACACTAGAAAAAAGCCACAGGATTATTAAATATTTTCTGATACGACATTGGAAGCATATCTATTAGTTCTTTAAACAAAAAAATAATTCTCCCCATAAGAGATACGGATAGTTAGGTGAGCAAATTTATCATCCAAACACTATGACCTTTATTGCATCTGTGGTTTCACCATGTTTCTCTGCAATTTGAGATATAGATACAGCAGGAAGCCAAGGCTACATTTAAAATCACTGAAAGAACATTTAAAACCCTTGGGTTTCATCTCATCTAGATGCTCATTAACCTTTTTGTGATAAATTATTGGGTATCTTAATATATAGAATGGTAAATGAGACAAATATCTTGCCTGGTTGCCAAATGTCTTAATAGTGTGTGTGTGTGTGTGTATGTGTGTGTGTGTGTGTGCGCGCGTGCGCGCTCGTGTGTGTGTGTGAATGTGTTCATATATGAGAGAAAGACAGAGAAAGCAATACATAACAGAGTGTGAGGGCTTTGAAAATATAAAATGTGGCATTATTTCCACAGAGTGAACATAAAGAATTCCAGAGTAATCAAACTAATGAATCTCAAGCATTGTTACTCTCTATTTTTAGGAGACACTTAAAAAAGGGATTTCATGAAGGTCATTTCCTAAGAATTTTCTAACTACTGAAATAAGTAAGAAATATGTGTGCTGCATTTACTAGTAAGAAAAAAAATGCTGATTAAGGAATATGATTATATCTAAACACCCACATATTTTGTAAAGTCAATCACTACATGATAAACATATGATTAACAGTTTATGAATCTTACTAGTTGTGTCTTTTTCTAAATGACTTCAAATATCAAATGCAAAACAGAAAACTACAACACATTTAAAATTTCTACTGCTGATTTTACGCATTGGTCATATAATTTTGTTTGCAAAGGGGAAGCATCAAATTTGAAGAGCATCTTGTACATTTATCCTCTTTAAATATTTGAAAATCCTAAACTCTGATGCCCGGAAACTTCTGAAATTTCTGCTAGTTTTACTATAGTTTTCCTGAATGATAACCCCCACTTATAGTCTACCCAAATCCATGGGTTATTTTTTGAAAGTGTGGTTTATATGGGTTTGACTGTTAGCTTATACTCTTCCTTGTGCTAAATTCATACTAAAATAAAAATAGAATTACATTAATTAAAAATTTTGCCATAGTGATTAAAAAATTAAGGTAATAGAGAATACAAGGTAAAGGTTTGTTTTCTTCAGAGTGCTTGTTCACTCAATAAAAGAATCTAAACTGTTGAAAGTAAAACAGGTGCTCTGAAAATTATTGGTCTTCTCGTAATTGATGCATTTTTCCCATTAATAGCATTATCTATTTAACACATCCATTACATATCTTCAGTGTTAATTTAGACAGAAAAAAACGTAGCAACTTCAGAAGGAAATCTTCCATTAAATTAAGGATATTGACTTTAATGGATGTCCCAAATAGACTTGGAAATTAACAGGATGAAAAAACAAGTTGATTAAAGTGGTTCCATTATAATTTGTTATGCCACACAGAATGAAAATATTAAGATGGAATTCACGAAAAAAGTACCGCCATCAAAATTTCTTTGTACTCTAAAATACACGACTTTAGAAACTGTCAAATTAGAGAACATATGTAAAAATTTGGCTCTCCACAATTCTGAATAAATCTGTCTTGGTCCACTGTATTGCTATAAAGGAATATGTGAGGCTGGGCACTTTACAAGAAAAAAGGTTAATCTGGCTCATAATTCTCCAGTATGTGCAAGAAATCACATGGCAACAGAGGAAGAAAAAAAAAAAAAAAGGAGGGCGGTGACAGGCTCTTTTTAAGAACCAGCTCTCGTGGGATCAAATAGTGTGAGAATTCACTCACTCCCAAGTGCAAAAATTATTCATGAAGGACCTGCCCCAATGACCCAAACACTTCTGGACCCCATCTCCAAGCTCAAGGATTAAATTTCATCATGAGGTTTAGAGGGGACAAATATCCAAACTATAGCAATCTCTATCTTGAAAATAAAACTTAATATTTATAAGTCTAACTTTGTTTTGATGGTCAAGGAATTAGAAATGATGATCGATACACTTGTTTAATGACCTCATTTTATGTGAGATCTCTGTGTCTTCTCAGGCATGATAAATTGATGCTGCTTTCCCTTCTCCCTTCTTCCTTTCCCAACATCCCACACCTTCAAAAATGGCTATTACTATGTTCATTATATTGCTTGAAATTAATTTTTAGTGATTCATTCATTGAAACTTAAAATCTTTCTATTTTTCAAGACATCCTTATTAAAGTGCCAATTTGCCTGAGCCATCCACTAACAAATGGCTTAACAAAAGTCACAAATGGCAAGGTTTATCAATAAAACCCCAAAATTATACCAAAATCCATATAATATATTATATGTTGATAGATGCATGGAGAAAATAAGAGTGTTACAGAGGGAATGATTATAATGCTCACTGAGAAGAAAGGAGAGATAGATGGGGAAGGTTTCAAAAAGAAGTTGGAATATGAGACATGTTGAAGGAGGACTAAGAATTAACGAAGCAAAAAACTGTCAGAAAGGGATAGGACATTTTGGGCAAATGAACACAGCAAGTATAATGGCTTGAAAGTGTTAAACGAGATGATATAGTCAAAGACACTTAAGTAATGTCTTATGTTTGAACTACCTGTGCCTGTGGAGTGAGTACTCGTGATACATGGTGGGTGGAGGCATATTTTCATGGGAAATAAGAATGAATAAGAAATCTGCTATTGGATCAGAGAAAAAATTTAATCTTATGATAAGGAATCTGGCCATTAGCTGAAAGTAAGTGGTAGCTAAAACAGGAAGGATGGGCATAATCAGAACAGTATTATAGAAACTTTAACCTGAGTAGCAGCCTGGAAAGTTAATTAGAGGGGGAACAGCAGAAGTCAAAAAGATCCTTTAGGAAGCTATGATATGGTGTAGACTCTAGGTGGCTAAAGAAGTATGAACTAATGATGCAGGATTTTTCTTGGCCCCTCTGCTAGACTCATGGCAGGGGTGCCCCCTCTACTTGGCCAACCACACTCAACCTCTTTTGGGAGGGAGCACGTGAGTGAGCGAGTGCAGGATCTGGATGACTGCTCCAAGTGCTGGCACAGGAACAAGCTCCATGCAGGACCCACAGCCAGACAAGGCACAAGCGAGCAAGTGCGGGACCTGGAAGCCCCGGATCGGGTGTTACAGTGCTCCTTTAGTTCCACCGTCCGCAGTCCAATAGATGGTGGTGTATTAGCAGCTTAGTTGGCCCCTTGCCTCATCTCATGGGTTGGCTGCCCTCTGCCAGTGAGGGCAAGAGCCAATATGACAGCCTTGTCTGGGTACCCATATTCAGTGGGTCCTGAGCTTTTGTCCGACATCCAAGAAGAGTGAGGTCACATGGATAGTTGAAGGGTTGTGAAGGTGAAGAATTTTATTGATTGACAAAAAATGGCTCTTAGTGGAGACGGGAGCTGGAGAGGGTATGACAAGGACAGATTGTCTTCTCTCAAGTCAGGTTGTCTCTTCACCGAAGTCAAGCTTTCTCTTCCCTGAAATCAGGCTGTCTCTCCCTCTACCGACTGAGTCTGGGGTCTTCATAGGACTCAGAATGCGGATTGCATGCTGATTGGTTTTTGAGTATGCAAAAAAGGTTACAGCAAAGATACAACTCTAAAGTGGGCAGGACAGTGTAGAAAACCAATTAGAAAAAGGTAGTTATACGTAAAATAGGTGAAGGGTGGGGATCAACCAGAGGAAAGTGCACCAGACAGGAAGATACGTTCTCAATCTGGTCCAAGGATTTAACTTGTAGCTTGGCTTTCAGGCTTTAAACTGTCTTCGACTTGGAGACAGGGATTTACCAGAGACATGTGCCCTATCTGCCTAGGCATTTGGCTGCCTCCTGTCACTATCATAAGGAAGAGAGCGTGGGGATAGTATCAGAAATGTTAATGGCCAAATAAGAATGAGGAAGTAGAATAGTAACAGAGATTATGAAAGAAGTTCATTTGAGTTTCAGGTTTATAAAAAGGAGCAGACATTTTCTTCTAGAAAATACCCTAGTAGGTGTTAATTCCATAGGACCTTTTACTACACATTTATTGTGATACCAAATTAGAATTATATTTTTCACAGAAAACAGCATTTGGAGGAGAACCAAGCAAGGGTGACCTTATTTTCACACCAGTCATCATTGAGAGATCCCAATATAAATAATCTCCTTTCAGTGAGTGTAAAGAAAGGGCAAGAGGATACAATTTCACAACCTTCTTTGGCAAACCGAGAGCAAGACCTATTACCTTTTCATTTTTTTCTTCCAATTAAGTCCTAACTTTTCAATTTTCTAGGTCACTTTTCTAAGCTGTCTCTTTCTTAAAACCAGTGACCCAAATACACAACTTATTAAGATAGAGGTTTTTACTTTGGCCCAAGCCTCTGTAGAGGGATGCAGATGTGTAAGTGCTGCCTTCTCAGTAAATCCAGACATCTTGCTACAGTTCAGATCTTAAATCATCATCTTTCAACTTTAGTGAATGCCTATGGCTAAAGGACCTCAGCTTCTGTGTCTTTCAGCAATCACTGGTAGAAAACATACAGCTGAATCAGTGTTGGAAGCATGGTCCTCCATGAAAGTGCCTATGTTACTTAGTTACCAGGCAACATAATTCAGAATGTGAGGAACCAGGGATCCTGGAGTTTAGTTCAAGCTCTTTCCAATAAATTACTGTTACCAAGGATAAAACATTGGACTATTTAGTCTCTTTTATTATTTGCTTTTTGTTGAACATTATAATGTTCTTATTTAAAACACATGCAAAACAAGCATACTTGAACAAAGGCCTTTGTGCACTGAAAGAAAAATAACTTAAGAAAAATAATTTAACAAAGATCCTTGTTTATAAATGAGCCCTGTATAATCATGCTATGTATAACTAAAGCCTTTTTTCTTTCATTAAATTATTAGAGATTATCAGCAATTGGTGTATTTAATTTAATTTGTATTTGTAAATGGCACTTGCTTAGAATGTTTAGCAGACACTTTAATTCAGTAAGTTTTATATAATGACATATAATCTATTGTCTTAAATCAGTGAATACTTGTCATGAACAATACAATGTGTTAATTGTCTTCTTTTTATCATGTACTTTTGTAACTGTTTTATTTCTATGTTTAACTTAGTCACAGTAATTTAATGATACTTATTCAGCATTTTTTATGTGCCACCATTCTTGAAAATTTGTGAGTCAATCTAACCAGGTCCAGGCCCTCTTACTGTGTAATATCTTAGGGAAATAGATATTTAATCAAATAATCACATAAATATATAAATATATAATCATATATTGTAATAGCTGTTTGGAAAGAAAATGCACAAATAAATACCAGTTTATTAAATGAAATTCTTAACTAAATATAGGAAAAGATGGAAGGTCAAAGAAAAGGTCCAAGAAAAAACAAAATTGCAGCTGAGATCTAGAAAATTTTTAGAAAGTGAGAGTAATGGAGAAAGAAGGCAATTGTAAGGGAATAAATTAGTGTGTGCAAAGGTTCAGCGGTTCTCAAGCCACAGCATGCATCAGAATCACCTGGAAGGCTTCTGCACAAAAGGCATTTCTGGGCTCTGCCATGGATCTTATGATTTAGCAGATATCATAAGATCTGCTTATGGGGCAGGGTACAAGTATTCCCAGGGAGGCATTTCAAACACATGCCAGGGTGATGCTGTTGTTTCTGGTCCAGAAACCACACTTTGAAAACCACTAGATGACAGAAACTGAAGAAAAGTCATTATGGCTAGTTTAGTGTGACTATGGACATGAGTGATTCAGAATACAGAAATGTGGGGCGAAGACAGATTACTTAAGACCTGATAAGATTTTTGTTTGTTTGTTTTCCTACTGTTAAAATAAATTGAGTACAACTACTGTATATCCGTTTTTTTAAAAGAGCAATTGGGATGACCCTAGTGGACTTCAAGTGAGGAATGGATGTGATCACATCTGTAATTTAAAAAGATCACTTGATAAACAGCGTGCAGAATGGATTGGAGGAGAAGCAAGAATTCATGGTGGAAAAGCAGTTAGAAGACTCTTCCAGGTGTTCAGCTGAGACCAAGGCAGTATGGTCAGAGTGATGAGGCAAAGGCTTAGAGAGACACAGGGGATATGCAGAAGGAATTAATCAATAAGGCTTGGTGGTGAATTAAATATAAAGGTAATGAAGAGGGAAGGGCCAAAAAGACGACTAAGAATACTGCCTTCTGCAACTTAGTGTTGCTATTCAGTGAAGAAGATTCCTGGAAAAGGGCCAAGTTGGAGATGAAGGGAATGAAAGAAGGAGGGAAATATGATGGGTATTGAAGATATTTAGATATCTCTTAGTGCAAATGTCTAGTGGGCATTTGGATATATTTGGACCTGGGGCTCAACTGGAAAATATGTGCTAAACATAGAAATTGGAAAGTCATTGACTTATTGATGAAATTTGAAGTCATGGTTATAGATCAAATTATCTTAGGGTAAAGTATAGATTGGGAAGCTGAAAGAGCATAAGTATAAATTTATGAAAGAAAAACTAGACTGTGAAGAAACTGAGCTGTTAAAGGAAGCTGACAGACAATAGCCAGAGATGCAAAAAGGAAAAAAAAATGTTATAATGCCTGATCATTTTCGTAAGGATATTTTTAGTTTTGTTTTTCCCTTCTGAGCATGTTTAGGACTTCAATTTAGCCTCAGTGTTATGACATTTCACCAGCCCATACTAAGACCTTTTCTCATTCAAAATTTTTCTATTCTTTTTTCTTTGAGATTCTAATTGTCTGACAGTGTGATCACATAATTTATAGTCCAAGCTAGGATAATTTTGAACTTGAAAGGGACATTATAAAAAAAATTCTGAAAAACAGTTTGAAATAGGACCATCCAGGTAGGTAGAGTGGGCTCTAATGGTGTTAAGAAGTAAGTGTTTTTTTCCTTTCCAAAACTCCTGTTAAAACTTAATCCTCAGTATAGTAGTTTTGAGGGGGTGAGGCCTAATGCGACGTATTCAAGTCATGAAGGCTATGCCGTCATAAATGTATTAATGCTACTATAAAAAGAACTTTCAGGAACGAGTTCACACTCTCTCTGTTCTTCTGCCATGTGGGGAATGGTGTTTCCCTCCTCCAGAGGGTGGAGTATCCAAGGTGACATCCTAGAAGCAAAACCAAGACCTAACCAGACAGCAAACCTGCAGGTGCCTTGATCTTATCCTCCAGAACCATGAGAAAGAAAGTTCTATTGTTTATAAATTACCCATTCTGTG
Source organism: Mandrillus leucophaeus (assembly GCF_000951045.1). NCBI lineage: Eukaryota > Metazoa > Chordata > Mammalia > Primates > Cercopithecidae > Mandrillus > Mandrillus leucophaeus. The sequence goes on from NW_012109141.1 coordinate 3,878,554, forward strand.
GTCATCTATGGCAGTACAAAATTGGACTAAGGCAAGTGGCCTCTCTAGATTAGTAATATGTTGGACTTCCTGGATTAATCCTTTAAATATTCGATTCTATTCTCCTTATTTCCATTGCTTCATTTTCTGCTTTCTCAGGGATTTCTTCAGTTAATAATTGAAGCACTAAAAGGCTTATTGGAAAATTTGTATGGGGACGTTGTTTTTTCCTTGTGGCTTTACTGTGCAGGGAGCAGGAAGAAAGCAGGGTATTTTTGTTTTTCGTTTCTGTTCGTTTGGTGGGAAAGGACCCCTTTGATCAAATGTCAGTATTTCCATATTTTTGCTTATTTCTTTGTTTCCTCAGAATTGTACAATTTATTTAACAACCTTTTATTCTCCAACTCACTTTCAGGAGTAGGTTGTGAGAAGAGGGAACGGTCTCCGTGTTCAGCGTGTTGACTTACATTTACTCCCTGTTCCAGCCTTAAGCTTCATCCTGCCCTCTCTTGTGCCTGAAGTCCTGCAGTGTGGAGCCCCAACAGTTCTGTTGATTTGCAGAATTGTCCTCCTGCTTTCTGCAGTGAGAAACACTGGGCCTTTCAAACATATTTTTAGCACCCACTATTCACTATTACTTCTGCTGCACTGTCTCAGGTGATTGGTGGGACTGCTAGGCCTTTTTCTCATCAGAATCCCCACTGTAGACTTTTGGAATGCAATTTCCTCCACTCTACTCAATCATTTAACACTCTTTTACCTTCTTTTTTTCCCCCAAAAAAAATCAGTTAAAGTATTTGGCTTCTGGTATCTGCTCTTTTTTCTTCTTCTTTATTTTCTAATCATTATGGCAATATTTTTTATTCTCTTAATTTCACTTTTGGTATTTGGGAAATGAGAGGATATGATCTCATGCATTTTTACCATGAGGTTATTATCGCTTTTTATCTTTGCCTTTTGAATTCGCATAAGTGGTTGAGTTTTACATGCAGAAATTTTACTTACTTCATCAGCCAAGACATCTGAATAATATTCCTTTATGGTGTCTCTCTACCATCATGTTTTAAAGGGTCTCCCTTTACATCTAGATCAGATGTAAGCAATCTTTTTCTATTCAGACCGGTATAGTAATTCTTTAAGGCTTTATGGGCCATATGATCTCTGTCATAACTACTCACCTCTGTTATTACAGTACAAAAGTGACCATCAACAATGTGTAAAGGAGTAATCATCACTGTGTTCCAATACATATTCATTTACAAAATCAGATGGCAGACCAAATTTGGCCTGTGGGCCACAGTTTACCAACCTCTGCTCTAGAGTACAGTAATACTCACTTATGTTTTCAACAAGTAATGTCATGCTTACCTTTTTACATTTAAATCTTATGTCATCTGAAATTTATTTTGTAATGTAAAATTTGGTCAGAATCTGACTGAATATTTTTTCCAAAATAATCAACTATTCTAATATAATATATTTTATTATTCATTATGTTTTACAAATTTGTAATTGTAACTTTTTAATATACTAAAACTTTTATATACTTCCTCCAATTTGAAAAGCCTTTTCTCAATTTTTATATTGATTAAATCTATTGAAGCTGTATGTAAAATCTCATAGTACCATTCTTTGTACATATTACTAATGCAACAGTGTCAGTATTAGTCTTGTCTTAGTTTGTTTTGTACTGTTATAACAGAATGCCACAGATGGATAATTTATAATAAACAGAAATTTATTTGGCTCATGGTTCTGGAGACTGGGAAGTTCAAGATCCATGACATCCAGCGAAGGCCTTTTTGCTGCATCATAACATGGAAAATGGCAACACAGGGGCAGCAGGAAGGTCGAGAGAAAGAGAGTGAGAGAAAATGCCAAACTCATTCTTTTATAAGAATTTCACACTCAGAATATTAGCATTCATTTGTTTATGAGGGCAGAGACCTCATGACTGAATTATCTCTTAAAGTTTCCACCTATCAACACTGTTGTACTGGGGATAGCTTACAACATATGAACTCTGGGGACACGTTCAAACCATAGCAAACATATCAGTGTACTGATTCCTCAAATATGATACATAAAATAGTTAAAATACAACTGAAAATATGGTGAACAATTAGGAAATAGATAAAATCACCTTTTATATCCTTGTTGCCTTTTTCCTCTATTGTATGTGAAACCTCTTTTTTGTCTTTTTCCTAGCATATTATGGTGACATGATCTCCCTTTTGGTTTAAGGCTTTCTCAACATATAAAAGCCATTCACTGTGACTTTTCTTGGGGAATGGCTCATTATAATTTCCAAGATCCTGTTGTTTTACCATCTTGGAAAACAAATAAAAATGACACTGCTGAACACTCCACTGAAACAAACTAGATTTATTCTGAAGAGTTCAGTGAACAGCATTTTGAATGAGATCCATAATGGGCTTTTTAATTAAATGAATATAGTCATTTCATAGAGGCAATTCTCATTAGTAGAGCAGTATCAAGATGACCATTTCATTCTAATTGTGCTGTGTGTTTATATAAGGGGCCTCATTTTAGGGTTGGTTTGAATAGATTTATATCTAATCATGTCATGACATCTAATACATTTGAAAGGTAAATATTATTGCTTTTCTAAAGACAAATAATCTCAATAAAAATAAAATGCTTTTCCCAGTGATTTGCTGTTCTTTTATTTCTACTGAATGAGATATTTCACACATTGCCTTAATTCTTTGTTGTCTTAGATTTATTTACTTTCTACTATAGACTGAAGTTTGTGTACTCCAAAATTTGTAAGTTGAAGCCCTAACCCACAGTATGGCTGTAGTTAGAGATAGGATCTCTAAATAAGACACTGAATTTACATGAGGTTATAAGGATGGGGTATGGATCTGATAGGATAAGTATCTTTATACATAAATAAACCAGAGAGCCCGCTTGCATGCATGGTTGTGCTCTCTCTCTCTCTCTCTCTCTCTGTCTCTCTCTCGCTTTCTTAGTGCATAAGCACTGAGGAAAGGCTATGTGAGAACAAAGGGTAAAAATGACTGCCTACAAGCCAGGAGGAAAGTTCTTGCCAGAAACTGACACTGTCCTTAGATTTCCAGCCTCCAGAACTGAGAGAAATTACCTTTCTGTTGTTGAAGCCACCCATTCTCTGGTATTTTTTATGGATGCGTGAACTCAGTAATGCACTTTCCCTTATGCAATTCTTAAATAGCAATATTCTGAGATGCTGTGAGAGGTATGCAAGTATTGGATAAAATTTTATATATATACATATATACATATACACACACACACACACACACACATATATATATAAACTTAAAGAAGTTTGAGTTTAACATGTCTTTCTCTAACAAGTTAGATCTTTTAATACCTGAAGGTCTTCCTTTGTATAGACACCATCAGGAAAAGGTATCATTAAACATTAGAGCCTTCCTCAAGAGGAAAATGAGACTCCAGTTTGAATGGTTGGACCATGTGAAATCTAGGTATAAAAACATATATGCAAGTAACTTCCTTCTATAAGATATGGTAGGGAAAGAGAGATAAAGTATAACTTTACAGTAAAAGAAGCTTTACACTACATTAGCCAGGGAATTAAGAAGAACATCATCAGTGCCGTTATTTTAATGGGGTGTATCTGTATAGCAGGAAAAACAAAAACTGTTTTCTTCTACAATACTCTTAACACTCACTTAACACTTTACTTCTGATACCAGATGTAGGAGTGTTTTCCCCACATCAACCAATTTTCTGACACCAGCTGGGTATCCTACCATTCAATTCAATTTTGAAACTATCCACCTGGAAATAGTATCATATCCCACAGTTTAAAGACTTAAATTCACAAGATACCTCCACTGCAGATGTTAATCAAAGTAGTAGGTCTCAAGATTCCCCACAATGTCTGTCTAACTTGGCTACCAATCCCAGGTCCCTATTCCCTGCTTCTCAGGTTCAATCACTTGCTAGAGTGGCTTGCGGAACTCAAAACCACAATTTACCTATTAGATTGCTGATTTATTGCAAAGGATGTAAATAGGGAACAGCCAGATGGAAGAGATGCAGGGGACAAGGTATGAAGAAAGGGGAGTGGAGTTCCCTGCCCTCTCCAGGTGCACCACTCTCAAGGAATCTCCATGTGTTCAGCAACCCAGAAGCTCTCCAAACCCCATACTTTTAGGGGTTTATGGTGGCTTTATTACTTAGGCATGATTGACTAAATCATTGGCCTTAAGTGATTAACTCCACCTTTGACCCCTATCTCCTCCCTGGAGGTCTGGGGATGGAGCTGAAAATTTTAACCTTCTAATCACTTGTAATTCTAAGATTTGTTCCCTTGGCAACCAACCCCCCATCACGACGGTTTTTCCAAAGCTACCTTATTGACATAAACTCTAGTATGGTTGAAAGGTGTTTATTCTGAATAACAAAAGATCTTCCTTTTACCTTTATCACTCTCATCATTTAGGAAATTTTCAGAACTCTAGGAGATCTGTGCCAGGATTAGGAACAAATACATTATTATAAGTCACAATATTGTAGTACTCTTGGTACGATGTGATATCCCTGCCCAAAACCCATAATCACAGTTTAACCATGAGATAAATGTTAGAAAAACCAAAATTGAAAGACACTTTACAAAATGCCCAACCAGTACCCCTCAAAATTGTAAAGGTCATCAAAGGCAAGTAAAGTCTGAGAAACTCACAGTCCAGCAAAGTCTAAGAAAACATGAAAATAAAATGATATGTTATTTTGGATGGGATCCTAGAACAGAAAAAAAAAAAAGACATTAGGTAAAAACTAAACAAAGGTAAATAAAGTACAGATTTTAATTAAACATAATGTATCCATAATCACTAGTTATAACAAATGTACCATACTAATGTGAGATGTTAATAATAGGGGAAATAGGAAGGGATGTCTAGCAGTGGTCTCCAACCTTTCTGGCAGCAAGGACCAGTTTTGTAGAAGACAATTTTTCTATGGACTGGGGTGGGGGAACGGTTTTGGGATGCTTCAAGTGCATTACATTTATGGTGCACTTTATTTCTATTATTATTACATTGTAAGATGTAATGAAATAATTATACAACTCGCTGTGATGTGGAATCAGTAGGAGCCCTGAACTTGTCTTCCTGCAACTAGACGGTCCCATCTAGGGGTGATGGGAGACACTGACAGATTATGAGGCATTAGGTTTTCATAAGGATAAGTAGGAGCCCTGAACTTGTCTTCCTGCAACTAGACGGTCCCATCTAGGGGTGATGGGAGACACTGACAGATTGTGAGGCATTAGGTTTTCATAAGGAGTGTGCAACCTCGATCCTTTGCATGCTCAGTTCACAACAGGGTTCATGTTCCTGTGAGAATCTAATGCCACCGCTGATTTGACAGGAGATGGAGCTCAGGTGGCAGTGCTGGAGAGTGGCTGCAAATACAGAGAAAGCTTCGCTCAATCACCTGCTGCTCACCTGCTGCTGTGAGGCCTGGTTCTTTACAGGCCATGTACCAGTCCGTAATCCAGGCTGGGTTGGGAACCCCTGTTGTATAGGACCTCTACTGTGATGAGATTAAGTAAATCAGAAAGGACTAAAAAATTTTAAGTTAAAAATATGTAGACAGGGGATTGTATTTTATTGTTGTTGTTCATTTGATTTTTACACAAATATCAATAGGAACCACAGACCAGGATGAAGAACCCTCTGTCTCTACCATGATCAGTTATCCTAATGCTGTTAGGCATCCTGTTAGATCCTGGGACCCTTTTCCGGGACCCCAGGTGTATTAGTCAGGAAAGGCTAGGTTTAGCAATTCAAAAAATAATAAGGACTTAATGCAATCCAGCTTTATTTATTTCTCATGTTTTATTTCCTGTTTGAGACACTAGCGGAATTTTCTTATTCAGGGACTGAGACTGACAAAAGCTTCACATGACACCACCATCTCGAACAAGGTTCTAGTTTCACCAGAATGAGAAAAGATATCCTGGATGATTACAAAAAGACTTTTCACTGTCCTTGTCCAGAAATGTCTAACGTCACTTCTATTCACAGCCCATTGACTAGAGCATGTATGACCGTGGCTAGCTGTGAGAGGACTGGGAAATGCAGGGAAAATAATAGAATATTTGGTGAGTGGTAAATTTACCACACATTCTTATTTTCTCTTTCTGCATTACCCTTTGGCTTACTTTTATCCAATTTCTTTTTTTATTACTACTCCCAAAATACTTGAGAACTCTGTTTTTATAAACTCTGCTTTATATTCTGTGCTCACAATATGCTCAATCCTTTCTTTAGAGGAACTATGAACACTATAGATCTCAATTTTTCACCTATAGGCTAAACACAATACTCATGCTTCCTCCAATTTGTGTCTGCCTAAGACTTATCAATGAAAAAAAATAGGAAATATGGAATAAGTATAATATGTGTGAATATAGGAGACTTATTTTGAAGTGATGGGGGATAGTACAGGTTACCCTATGGTTCATCTCCTGAAATCATTACTCTAAAATCGTCACCAATTCTAGTGTCATACATTCACATAAGGTTCCCAACTGCATTTTGATCAGGCTTGGTGAGGCTTTATTTTCATAAGGAGATTGTTCTCTTGCCTTCTAAATTGGATAATTACTATTTTAACAACCCACTCCAAATCTAAATGCCCAATCACCTATGAAAATGCCATGTTTTGACAGCATTTATTGCATGTGTGCCCTTGAATTTAGTTGAATTAGCTGTTGCATGCTGGTGCAAATTCAGTCTACATTTACTTTTCTTAATTGCATCAAGAACTAAATGATGACAAATTAGAATCTCTTTCATAATATGGTAGTTAATAGCTATTAGAAAAACATATTGTTAGCTTGTGCTAAGGAGTGGTTTGGTATCTAAATATTGTTATCCACTTGTATAGTAGTGTATTATAAATCACAACTGCTCATTGATAGCAGCCAATCAACTATCTACACAAACACACACGATTTCTTGGTAGTACTCCCAATTTCTTCAATGATAGGTGAAGTATTAGAGAAAATCTATATAAGCGCCTGGAGACTGCCCTATGCATTTTTGCTCTGTTCATATTTTCTATCTCTTCCACCTCTTCTAAGAAATTTTGGATGAGTTTATTCTTTCACTGTATAAGCTGTGCCTTGCCCACATATTTGTTAAACTGAATATTCTGTAAATTTGAGAAATATAACCTCTCTTAAAAATCTAGTAAAGACCTTCTATAATCATCTAATAAAGAATTATATCTTGCTAGTTGCAGAAGAAACCCTATCGTCTATTAGACTGTTTCTTTTAATTTACATCTTAAACTTCCTGACACTAATTTTCTTTTCACTTCACACCTCTCCACATGGAATGCCCTCTCCTTTCCTTTCTGTGTTTCTCTTACAATTCACAACAATCAATTGAAGAGACATGACTTTATTTTGACCTACAAGGCTCTTGAGATGGGCTGATCTATTGAACCTCTTTGTTCATCAAACAAGTAAGTGTTATATATGGAAGGAATGAAAACTAAACTGATTATATCAATACTGTAAAAAATATTTTCTTTTGGCCTTGCATATGATATATCCTTTGTACTGAATCATGCTCACTATCTTAGCTCATTTTTCTCCATTCCTGGGTACTCACCTAGACCACTCACTCATCCTTCATATATAAATTTAGGGAACACTCACTTTGGAAAAGATGTGCCTACGTTTTAACCCGGGATCTGCTTTCCTACCTATTGAACACCACACTTCCAAAACTTCTTTTATTTTACCATAACTATTTATGTCTATTCGTCTGTATCCTTTTCAGATTTTCCACAAAAGTGAGTATGTCTCGATTATTAATGCCTCACCAGTGTGGTGATATATAGTCCTTGAAACATAGATAGCCCTCAAAAAATGTTGTTGAATGAATTAAAATTATAAATAATGATGATTATGACAGCTCATATATATTGAGAAATTGCTATTTGTCAAGTACTCAGCATATTGTGTGCATTGTCTCAATTGACACTCATAACGCTTTTTAAGGACAGTATTATTGTTTCCACTTTACGAGCGTTTAAAAGATGTTTTTGAGAGATTAAAAAATTTGCTCAATGTCATACAGCCAGTTACTGGAAGAGCCAGAATTCACATCTAAGTTTACTGAATTCTTAAGCCCATATTATTGACTCAGCATATTCTGTTTCTAATATTAGTACTTTAAAATACACAAAATTATTTTTTAAGTTTTTTATATTTGTTTTTGAGCATTCTGATTAGTGTCAAATATCTCCATACTAATTTCCGGTCAATAGTGTACACATTTAATTATAGTAATTTTAAAATGTGTTTTGATGTTTCCTAGTAAAAATCTGCAACCCTGCTTCTTCAGGCCTCCTCTAAATACTAAGATGTTATACATCTTTGCAATTATCTTGCTTTTGTTTTTGTTTTGTTTTAATTTTTGCCTGGTATGTTTTTAAAAATATCACTCTTCTATTATTATTATTAATAGATGAACTTTATCAGAATATAGTTGTTTCGGCGAAAGTCTCACTGAGATTTCTATTTGAGTTGTGGAACTTGTATTTTTTTAAAAAAATAACAATGCTGAGAATATGCAGCTATTCATTTGCCCTATTTCCACGTTTTTAATAATTTTCCTTAATATAACCAATAATTTAACCATAACAAAAAGGGTTTACTAGTTTACTGTCTCAGTGCCATGTTTGTTTTATTAAATTATTTTGTTTCTTTTTCCTAATTTTTAATTTAGAAATAATTTCAGATTCACAGGAAGTTGCAAAGATAGTACAGAGAGTTATCAGGTACTATATATCCAGGGTCCCTCATGGATTATATATTATATAACTATAAATGCAACAGCAAATCCAGTAAACTGATGGTGTTATAAAATGTGATTGTAGATCTATGTCATTTTATTGCATGAGTACATTCATGAAACCACCACTACAAAACACAATCGAGATACAGAACTATTGCATCACCATAAATATCTCCATTTTGCAATGATCTGTGGTATGGTAATGGGTGCTTAGCTTTTTGAAAAACTGTCAAGCTATAGTGACTTTGCCATACATATTACATGTTCATTGGCAGTAAAAGGGACATTTTCTTCACATCCTCATCAGCATTTGGTGGTGTCACTATTTTTACCTTTAGTTATTTTACTAGATGTGTAGTGATGTTTGTTTATAGTCCTTTTTTTCTTCTTTCTTTCTTTCTTTTTTTTTTTTTTTTTTTTTTGAGACAGAGTTTTGGTCTTGTTGCTCAGGCTACAGTGTAATAGCACGAACTCAGCTCACCACAACTTCTGCCTCCCAAGTTCAAGCGATTCTCCTGCCTCAGCCTCCCGAGTAGCTAAGATTACAGACATGTGCCACCTTGCCCAGCTAATTTTTTGTATTTTTCGTAGAGATGGAGTTTCTCCATGTTGGTCAGGCTGGTCTCGAACTCCAGACCGCTTCATTGTCTTAATTTACATTTCCCTTGTGGGTATTGCTATTGAATATCTTCCCACATGGTCATTTGCCATTAATGTATTCTCTTCAGTAAAATGTCACTTGATGTTTTTCTCCATTTTCTAATTGGATTTGTGTGTGCGTGTTATATTTTTAAGTTTGTTATAAATTTTTGATCTAAGTTATTTATCAGCTTTATGATTTGCAAATATTTTCTCTCAGTCTATAACTTATATTTTTCTTGTCAGGGCTTTCATAAAGCAAAAGAAAAATATATAAAAAGTCTTCTAATCTGTGCATATCATGACTTTCCATTTATAAAGATATTTTATTTCATCAGCAGTTGGACTTTCCAGCAAAAAAGTGCTCTGCCTGCTTTATTAAATGTACAACTATGTATTTCCCCTTTTATGAGTGATTTTAACTGGTAGTGTACTTTTAATTTTGGTTTTCACATATTTATTGATAGCATATTAAAATGCAAATTTTATAAAGTTTATTTTGCACTTTGTGAACTTTTTTTAAAAATCATGTATTTATTCTAGAGGTTTTTTTTTTTTTTTAAAGATTATTTTACTTAGCTGATACTTGCAATTCTCTTTAAAATAGCAGTGGTGAGAGTCTATAGCCTTGCCTTATTCCTAGCCTTAGGAAAAAGCATTTAGCTTTTCACCATTAACTATGATGTTAGCGGTAGGATTTTTGTAGCCTTCAGAAAAAGTATTATCAAGTCGAAGAAGTTCCCCTCTAGTACTAGTTTTCTGAGTTTTTGTCATGAATGGGTGCTGAAATTTGACAAAGCTGTTTTCTGTATCAAGTGATGTTACCATGCAATTTTTCTTCTTTAGCCTCTTAATATGGTGGCTTACATTTCTTGATTTTAAAATATTGATCCAGTGTTGCACTGCTGGAATAAACCCAAGTTTGTCATGTTCTATACATCTTTTTATGTATTGCTTGTTAAGGGTTTTTGTGTCTGTTTTTCCTGAGAAACATTGTTTGGTTCCCTCCCTCCCTCCTTCCCTCCCTTCCTCCCTTTCTTCCTTTCCTCCCTGTGGACTTTATCAGCTGGTTTTGGTAACAGAATAATATCAGCTACATATAATGTTAACAAATTGTATGAGTCTGTTTTCATGCTGCTGATAAAGACATACCCGAGACTGAGTAATTTATAAAAGAAACAGGTTTTATTGACTCACAGTTTCACGTGGTTCACAATCATGGTAGAAGGCAAGGAGAAGCAGAGTCACTTCTTACAGGGAGTGTGGTAGTTGAGAGCTTGTGTAGGGAACCTCCCCCTTATAAAACCATCAGATCTCATGAAACTTATTCACTATCATGAGAACAGCTCTGGAAAGACCCACCCCTATGATTCAATTACCTCCCACGGGATCCCTCCCTCAACATGTTGGAATTGTGGGAGCTACAATTCAAGATGAGATTTGGATGGGGGCATAGCCAAATAATATGAGAAATCTTCTCTTTTCTTCTGTTTTTTTTTAGATGAGCTTATTTAAAATCATTAATTCTTCAAATGTTTGGTATAGTTTACCAATGACACCATTCTAGATTGGAGACTTATTTTTTAGTATTTTTAAATAAACAATTAAATTTCTTAATTGATATTGGGCAAGTTACACTCTATTTCAAATTGACCGAGTAGTGATAATTTGTGCTTTCAGTAATTGGTTCATTTTACCTGTGTTGTAAAATTAATTTTTGTACAATTGTTTGTATCATTCTGTTATTAACCCTCTGATATTTGCTGAGACTATAAAGATAACCCCAATATTATTCATGACATTGGTGTCTTTCCTCCTTTGCTGTCTCTCTCTCTCTCTGTCTCTCTCAGATATTAAACTAGAGGCTTATCAATTTTATCAGTCTTCTCAAAGAACCAAATTTTGTTACGTTGAATTTCTCTATTGTTCATTGTTTTTATTTCATTGATTTCTGCTTCTGTTGTCTCATTATTTTCTTCCTTCTTCATACTTTGGGTTTATTTTGCTCTTCTTTTTCTAGTTCCTTAAGGTGGGAATTTATATTGCTGGTTTTAGACTTTTTGGTTAATGCTATACATTTTTTTAATGCTATAAATTTATCTTCCATCACTGCTTGAGGTACAAACCACATATATTGATAGGAAATTTCATTTTTATTCAGTTAAATGTATTATTTTTTCTGTTTCCCTTGGGATGTTCTCTTTGACACATGGATTATTTAGAAGTGTGGTTTAATTTCCAAATATTTGTGGATTTTCCTGTTACTGTGCTATTATTGATATGTACTCTGATGCCATTGCAGGCATAGTGTATGCTCTGTAAAATTTCAATGTGTTTCAATATTTTGAAGTGTGTTTCATGGACTAGATACAATCTATTTGATAAATGTTCTGTGAACATATGAAAATAATATATAATCTCCTGTTGATGGGTAGAGTGGCCAATAAATGTCAATTAGATCCTGTAGTTTAATGATAGTGATACTGGTTCTTATATATACTTGCTGAACTTCTGTCTAGTTGTTTATCACCGCTTGAGAGATGGCAGTGGAAGAATTGACTCTAATTGTGCATAAGCCTATTTCTCCTTTTAATCTATCAGTTTTTGCTTCACATATTTTGTATCTCTGTTTGGTGAATGCATATTTAGGCTTAATGTCTTTCTGCTGGATTTGCCCTTTTATCACCATGTAATGACTTTCTCTGCTACTAGTAATTTTGTTTGCCATGAAGTATACTTTATAATATATTAATATAGCTATGACGGTTTTCTTTGATTATTCACATACTTTTATATATACTTTTACTTTTAACCCACATATATCATCATATTTTAAGTGAGTTTCTCATATACAACATGAAGTAGCATCACATTTTTAAATTCACTTCTTTAATCTTTGTCTTTTGTTTTATTTAGATTATTTACATTTAATGAATGTAATTATTGATATGTCATCACTTATGATGGTCATTTTTTTTTTTCTGTTTGCCCTCTCTCTTTTCTATTTCTCTGTTTGCTTTTACTTCTCTTCCTGCAGGTTACTTGACCATTGTTTAAAATTCTGTTTTTATTTTCAATAGTGTTTTTAAGTATATCTCTTTGTATAGAATTTTTAAGTATTTGTTCTATGCATGACTTACTAAGTTCTACTGCTATCAACGTTTTAACAGCTCAATTGAAGTATAGAAAACGTTTATTCCTTTATTTTGTTTTACTCCCCCTTGATTATAAGCTAATTATGTTAAATTTGTTTTCTTTACCTTTATTGAGAACTGCATTTGGCAGAGTTAAAATTTTTACTTCTACCATCAAAAATAATATAGAAAACTCAATAGATAAATGAAAGATCTATTTTATCTACCCATATTTTTATTTCTATTTTTCATCCTTCTTTCTTAATATTCCAAGATTTTTTCTTTTATTAATTCCCTTTTGTTTAGAGAATGCCCTAAGGCTGTTCTTTTTGGGTAAGTTTGGCAACATTTCCCTTTTGTTTTGTTTTGTTTTACCTTTTTGTTTATTTTATATTCCTCCATCAGACAATGGCTTGATATTCCTTTCATTCATGAAGAATAGTTTTGCTTGATATAGAATCTGGGATGACAGTTCTTTTACTAGCATTTTAAAAATGTGGTACCACTATCTTTTTGCCTTTATGATTTCTGATGACAAATTCACTGCCATTTGAACGTTTTTCCTCTAAAGGTAAGGTGTCATTTCTCTCTGCTTTCAATACTTTTTCCTTTCCTTAGTTTTCAGATGCTTTCTTTATCTATAGGTATACATATGTGTGTGTACCTATATAGGTGTGTGTATATATGTATGATGTGTGTATATATATAAAAACATACATATATTGTCCTGATTGAGATTTGCTCTTTTTGAATTTGTAAGTTTATATCTTGTCAATTTTGGAAAGTTTTCAGACTGTTTCTTTAACTACTTTTTTCAACCCTCCTATATTTTCTTCTCCCAGGAGTATGAACATGAATGTTAGATCTTTTGTAATAGTCCCACAGATTCCTGAGATTTTGCTTTCTCCCCCAAGGCTATTTTTTCTGTTGTTCAGATTGGATAATTGTGTTTTTAAAAAATGAAGATTACATACTTTTGATTATACTCTCTTCATATTCTTTTTAATATATTTCTTCAAAATCTGTCTATTTTATAATTATATCACATTATAATTGCTCATAGAGGCAAATATATGTTGAACAATTTAAAATGCTTATCAGATACTTCTCACATTCATATCGTTTCAATGTTGGCATCTGTTAGTTGTCATTTCCTTTTCCAGTTGAGATTTTTCTGGTTCTCAATATGTCAAGGTATTTTGTAAAAGTTAAATTATGAATAACTGCAGGACTGGGTATGAGACTCTAGATATCATTTAAATATTGTTCAGGTTGGTTTCTCTGAAACAGCTTCAACAGAGGAAGGGAGAGTTCTTCTCATTACTGCTAGGTTGAAGCCCAGATTCCCTAATTGGCCTCTGTTGACAACTGGAGTATAAGAGAGAACCCTCTTTACTACTGGGTGGTGGCAAATTCCTACTCTACTAGGTCCACCCCAACTAAAAGTAGAGAAGAGTACCTTATAACCCTAAAGTATTAATAAAAGTACAGGATTCTCCCATTTTCAGTGTATGGGTGTTTGATTAATCATTTTATTTATTTTTATTTTTTCTTATATTTGATAATGGGAGGGCTAATAGCCACATTTTATATTAAGACCAATGTATAAGACCAGTAAATAATGCAAGAGACAGAGAAGGCGAGGAAAATGTAACCACCCTGGTATTAGCATGGACACTTGGGAAACCATTGGTCTTCCAGGAACTATGAAATTTGGGAGATGGGGAGAGAATTATTGGGCACAGAAGAAATTTAAGGCAGTTTCTCTTAGATTTAAAAGCCAGGGATGGAACAACACAAAGACCATGTTAAGGCATAGGAAGAAGGCAACCATCTATAAGTCAAGGTGAGAGGCATGAAAAGAAACAATCCTTACAAGGCCTTGATCTTAGACTTCTAACATCCAGAACTTTAAGAGAATAAATTTCTCTTGTTTAAGCTCCATGTCATTTCCTCCCCCAAATCCAGGGATGTCCCCATCTCAGATGCAGGCAACTTTTTTCTTAGTCACAACTCTTTTCCCTCCCCATGGTTGACCATCTTCTTTCAGAGACAGTGATGCTTTTCTCCTTGCCCTTCCAGTTGTTTACACTTTGTTGAAATTTTGGAAAGATCACCTTGAAGATTAGGTTTGTTTTGGTTTGAATTTGTTAAAATGAAATGAGGTAGGAAACAAAAAAGTTTAAATTCACTTTAATTTTCTTTTCTGATTCAGAGGCCCTCAAATCTAAGAAGAATTAGGAGGGTGGTGACATACAGTCATAGCAGCAAGTGTGACATGGGTCTTCTGTCTCCATGTTGGTTGTGCCACTAAGTTGGTTAGGGCATTGCTCCTGTTCCTGCAGAGGTTAAGTTGACCTTGTTGGTTAGAAGAAAGACAAACAAAAATCCCAACCTCTATTTGCAAATACGGCTGCCCCAAGTATATGTAGGGTACAATATATGCCAATGCAGTATCCCTATACTGTGTCAGCTAAGGTATCTGATGACCTTCCCCAAGGCTATAATTGGATCAAGATTTACATCCCTTACATGCTCCAGCAACTTCCCTATCTCAAGTCTCAGATATTCTAAAGCAGACCTATTGGAATCTGCTTCACACACATTTCTCATGCCAACTATTGTCTTGAATTTGGTGAATGATG
>NW_012109141.1:3896222-3900824 GCF_000951045.1 Mandrillus leucophaeus
CAAGCAATAATTGAGAGTTGGAGTTACTGTTCCACCACATTCCTGTCAGCATTTGGTATTATCAGCGTTCTGGATTTTGGCTATTGTAATATATAGGTGGTGGTATCTTTTTGTTGTTTAATTTGCATTTCCTTATGACATATAACATGGAATATGGAATGTCTGTTTATATGCTTTTTTACCATCTCTATGTCCTGTTTTATATTGCTGATGTCTAAGAGGTTTTTTGTTTTTTTTTTGTAATATTTTCTATAACAATGCAGTGTTAGATATGTCGTTTGCAAATATTTTCCTACGGTTTGTGGCTTCTCATTTCATATTCTTGGCAGTGTCTTTGGTAGACCAAAAAAATTATTTTATTTTATTTATTTTATTTTTTTGAGATGGAGCTTGCTATTGTCACCCAGGCTGAAGTGTAATGACGCAATCTCGGCTCACTGAAACCTCTCCCTCCGAGGTTCAAGCGATTCTCCTGCCTCAACCTCCTGAGTAGCTGGGATTACAGGCACTTGCCACCACACCCAGCTAATTTTTGTATTTTTAGTAGAGACGGAGTTTCACTATGGTGGCCAGACTGGTCTCATACTACTGACCTCAGGTGATCCACATGCCTCAGCCTCCCAAAGTGCTAGGATTACAGGCATGAGCACCTGTGCCCAGCCCTCAAATTTTTAATTTTAATGAATTTCAGTTTATCAATTCTATCATGCATCATGCTTGCGGTGTTGTACCTAAAAATTTATCACCAACCCTACTTCATCTAAATTTTCTTCTATGTTATTTTTCTAAGAGTTTTATATTTTTTATTTTGTATTTGGGTTTATGACCCATTTTGAATAAATTTTTGTAAAGAGCATAAGGTCTCTGTTTAGATTCATTATCTTGTATGTGAATGTCCTGCTGTTCTGACATCATTTGTTGGAAAGATTGTTCTTCTCCATTATATTGTCTTTGTTCCTTTGTCAAAGATCAGTTGACTATATTTATGTGGGCCTATTTTGTTTTCTGTTCTCTTTCATTGGTCTATTTATCTATCATTTTGCCAGTACCATACTGTCACGATTGCTATAACTCTATGGTAAGTTTTGAAATGAGATAGTGTCAGACCTCCAAATTTCTTCTTCTCCTTCAATATTGTGTTGGCTATTCAGGGTCTTTTATCTGTCTGTATAAAGTTTAGAGTTAGTTTATATCTACAATATAACCTTCTGGGATTTTGATCAGCATTACATTGAATTTATATATCATTTGGGAAGAACTGACATCTTGACAATATCAAGTCTTTCTATCCATAAACATGGAATATCTCTGTATTTATTTAGTTCTTGTTTGGTTTCATTAATCAGAATTTGCAATTTTCCTCATGTCTCGTACATGTTTTGTTAGATTTATATCTATTTTATTGTTTCAAAATATACTGATTTTGTGTTCATATTTTAATTTGCCACTGAATATACATGCACACATATTAAAAACATATACAAACACATATATACTCACATAAAACACACCATTATTTTGTATTCATATATTATAAAAATGAATACATATATACATTTATATGTTCATAAAAACAGTTGAAATTAATGTGTATATAAAGTAATATATACATATTTATGTAACATAATACATAAAAATGTTGCAGTAAGTTTTACAGGTTATATTAGAATGTCTAATAATCATTCTGGTATATTAGCATAAGCAGCTTACAAAGGAAAACATTCTCTAAGTAATATAAAGTCTTAAAATTATATACCAATAATATATTAATACTATTAATATCATATACCATATTATTAATTAGCATCATTAATATAAACAAAGTCATAATTTTAAAATCATCAATTGCATTTACATGAAGAACTAAACATAAAAGTACAATTACAAAATATGAATTCATCTCTATTTTTATGTGGAACTTTTCTTATTATAGACATAGGCCTAATAGTTTTTCTTTAGTATTTCCAGGGAAAAACATATTATTGGAAGAACAATATGACGTTTTTGTATTGCTCAAAATTTTCTCTCCAACCTCTTAGCAATCACAGATGTTGGCAGAGTAATGAGCATAGGGAGCTGTGGTGAGCAACTAAGTAATGAAAAATAAGAGTCAATTTAGAGTTATTAGGTAGTTTGTAACTTTCAGGTACAGTATCTTCAAAATGGCAATGAATTCAGCAAAGTAGTTCTGTTCTGAGTGCAAGGTATAAAGAACAAATAGTCCTATTATTTCTAAAGCACCTGTCTAAGAGACAACATTGCTAGAAACTAGAAAATAGAGAGACGGTTTTTTCATGTATATAACAAAAAACGAGAAAACGTTTCAGTAAGTCACACGATAGTGTGGTTTCGTCATCCTTCAATTCACCTACACCAAGTTTTAAGTGAATTAAAAACTGCAGGTACTCAATTCTGTACATTGCATATTCCTCACTCCTTGTGAAGTTATATTTTGCTTTCCTTGTATAATTATTCATATCTTATTAAATCATTCATATCTTATTAAAATGGCTAGTGTATTATCAAGTGTTTACTATAGTACTAAAACAACCCATAACACACTTCTGCACTTCTGTTAAACAAAATGTTGTGTGACCTCTTTCAATATAATTAATAACAAACAGAGCTCATCCTTATTTAGAAAATGAAGTAAAAATTGCACGGATCACACAGATGAAAATGTGATTTTGAAAGTATTAAAAATAGTAATTTATGGGTGTAAATATAAAACATATTTTGCAAACACATTTATATATGCTGGCATATTTGCCTCTGGGAATAGTATTATATATTCATCCAGAAGTTTTATATTTTGCTTAATAAAAAAGATAAAACAATGGACAAATGATAATAATATGTCTATATATGCATATATGTATACATGTATATATACATGTATATATGTATATGTATATAGACATATATACACACATATGTATATTATTATCATAACTCTACATATGTACACACATCCATATATCCATATAAATATCCATATATACATTCATTATGACATTTTATCATTACACCTATATTGTGAGGTAGATAGGGAATTTCAACTTGATTTTCAAGGTGGGAAAATCAGAGGATAATGTCTAAAGAAGCTTTGTAGAATAGAATTGTCTGTGATGATGCAAATGTTCTACATCTGTGCTGTCCAATTTGGTAGCCTCTAAACCCATGTGGCTATTGAGCATTTAAATTATGTTTTGTGTGACTGAGAAATTAAATATTTAATTTAATTTGATTTTAATTTAAATGTTAATATTCACATGTGCCAATTTTGAACAGCACAGATGCACAATACTCTTCATTTATACACTGACGCAATTATTTACCTTTGTAGTGTTTATATATTGGCAAAATGTCACCAGAATTGGACCCATGCCTTCTGAGTAATTTCATCATGCTGATCACACTGTGAAGCTAGTGAAGTACTTTGTCTAAATCCCAATTTATGGGGAAGCAGAGATTAGAAAGCATATTCAGATGGAGATATATCCTAAATGCTAAGCAATTAAATTGTAGAAAACAAACTGTTGATCAGCCACTGAACCTAGTGAAATAAATTGTTTTGTCACTTGCAAATGTTTATATCTAGAATCACACACATTTCAAAGTACAGAAAGCTTTGCTTACTCATCAGTAAAGTTGGCTAGTCAAACCAGGATCAGAAACACCCAGAGAAGATAAGTAACTCAGCTAAGGATTTACAGAGTAGTTAGTGGCATTTAAGATTAATGGAATTGGTTAATCATGTTATGTGACTGAATAATGTAGATTCTTGGCAATTGGCAAAATCTCTATTTTCTCCTGTAAGATTCAGGCAGTACAAATGTTGCTTCACAGCCCGTGTTCACTCTGAAACTGGAGTAGGAATAACCATCTGAAATTGTACCTTTACAAATGACCGAGAAAGCTGTTTGAATCCTTTTCATTCTTTCCTATTCCGCAACTTCAAAAACCTAAACACACATGCTATGTGTAGATGTTAAAAATAACCTCTATTTTCATAAGCTAGATTGAGAGCTAGTTTGCTCTGAGAAAGAAAACAAAGGAAGTTGCTTCATGTTAACACTAGAAGGTATCACAAAAAAAGTGTTTAAAATAAATCCTAGCTGTTTTTGTTCCTTTAGAAAATTCTGAACATCAATAAACTTCCTTTTTTTTTTTGAGGCAGTGTCTTGCTCTGTCACCCAGGTGGGAGTGTCATGATTTTATCACTGCTCACTACAGCCTTGAACTCCTGGGCTCAAGTGACCCTCCTGTCTCATATTTGTTTTCTTTTGGTTTTTATTTTTTGTAGAGATGAGGTTTCACTATTTTGCCCAGAATAATCTCAAACTCCTGGACTCAAGCAATCCTCCCACCTCAACCTCCCAAAGTGCTAGGATTACAGGCATGAGACACCCGGCCCAGCCATGAACATTTAAAAACACACTGAGTTGTACATTTAAAGTATCATTTCTATCTGTTTCCTTGCCCTTGTACATTACTGCTTTTTTAGAACTTTCTTGTAATCTGTAAGCACTTCCATTTTTGTCTCTCTCAGTAGCATTTGTCATATATTAGTTTTCTATTTTGGTACAACAAAACAATCCA
>NW_012109141.1:3900874-3901455 GCF_000951045.1 Mandrillus leucophaeus
TATCTCAAGTCTCAGATATTCTAAAGCAGACCTATTGGAATCTGCTTCACACACATTTCTCATGCCAACTATTGTCTTGAATTTGGTGAATGATGGATTTGTTGACTTTTCATCAGATCCAACTATATCTTTATCTAAAGTTCTCAAAGTTTCTTGCATACCATTATCTGTCTGCAAGTCTTAGGGAATATTTTATTTTAAATATTTTTTAAATTAATGTGTTCACGATTCTGAGCTCCCATTATAGTAGGCTTATGGAAAATGCAATCTCGGGAATTCTCAACCTGTAATTACTTCCACCCACCCACATATCATCAATCTCACGGAGACAAATTCTTGGGGTTTTATTTAGTGACAAGACAGTGAAGAATTTGCCAACAAAATACCATGTAGGTGAAGCCTAGAACTCCATGCAGCCATTAGCAGTCACAGAGTATAGTGGGTGAGTGCAAGGGCAGTGGCACTAAGTAGTTCTGACTCAAATACAGTCTCTACTGTTAGTTCCATGGCCTTGGCTATTGTATAAACTCTCTCCATCTCAGTTTTCTTCATTTGTAAAATTTAAATTCTAATACTTGATC
>NW_012109141.1:3903025-3905288 GCF_000951045.1 Mandrillus leucophaeus
TTTTAGTGGAGACGGGGTTTCTCCATGTTGGTCAGGCTGGTCTCGAATTCCCCACATCAGGGGATTTGCCCGCCTTGGCCTCCCAAAGTGCTGGGATTACAGGGGTGAGCCATCGCGCCCGACTGCTACTTTCTGAAAATAGGAAGAAGAGGTAAGTATACACGGACAATATATGAACATTTTCTTGCTGCACACAGTGTGTGACTTTGATCATTTCAGTGGGAATATTGGAAAGGAAGGGAAATCAAATCCATGTGCTTAAGCCTTTACCTTTCTGAAAAGCTTTTATATTTTTCTGTACAATTTGTGTTCATATTTTACTTTACCAATTAATGCGTATACGTACATTTAAATATATTTATGAAACCACTTAAAAAGACCAGTTTATGCACATATAAATTAGTATATGAATATATTTACATAGTGTATATATAATATTTCAGTAGTGTTTTATTTATTTTAATAACTTTATCTTTAGAGAAGTTTTAGATTCACTGTAAAATTGGACAGAAGGTACAGAGATTTCCCACATATCCCTCTACTCCCTCTATGCATATTCTCCGCTTTTTTCAACATCCTCCACCCAAGTAGTGCATTTGTTACAACTGATAAATGTACATTGAAAACCATTATCATACAAAGTTGATAATTTACAGTAGGGTCCACTCTTGGTGCCCATTCTATGAATTTTAGCAAATTTATTATGACATGTGATAGTTTCACTGCCCTACAAATCCTCTGTGCCCTGCCTTGGTATACCTCCCTCCCTTCTAACCTCTGGCAATTACGATTTTTTTCACTGCCTCCATCGTCTTGCTTTTTCCAAAACATCTTGCAGTTAGAATCATATAGTATGGGCCAGGCGCAGTGGCTCACACCTGTAATCCCAGCACTTTGGAAGCCGCGGCAGGCAGATCACGAAGTCAGGAGATCGAGACCATCCTGGCTAACACGGTGAAACTCCATCTCTACTAAAAATACTAAAAATTAGCCGGGCGTGGTGGCGGGCGCCTGTAGTCCCAGCTACTTGGGAGGCTGAGGCAGGAGAATGGCGGGAACTCAGGAGGTAGAGCATGCAGTGAGCTAAGATCCCACCACTGCACTCCAGCCCGGGCTACAGAGTGAGACTCTGTCTAAAAAACAAACAAACAAACAAACAAACAAACAAACAAACAAAAACATTCATTCATATAGTATATAGCCTTTCAGGATGGTTTCTTTCATGTAATAATTTACATTTAAGTTTCCTTCATGTCTTTTCATGATTGGATAGCTCATTTCTTTTCAGCACTGAATTATATACCATTATATGAATGGACCACAGTTTATTTTTCCAGTCAACTACTGACAGGCATCTTAGGCTCTTTCAAGTTTTGGCAATTATGAATAAACCTTCTATAAACATTTTTGTGCAAATCTTTGTTTGAATGTAAGTTTTTCACCCTTGGATAAATACAAAAGAGCATAACTGCTAGCTAAGTCATATGGTAAAAGTATATTAGTTTTGTAAGAAACAGTTAAACTGTCCTCCAAAGTAGCTGTACTATTTTGCAGTCCCACAAGCAATAATTGAGAGTTGGAGTTACTGTTCCACCACATTCCTGTCAGCATTTGGTATTATCAGCGTTCTGGATTTTGGCTATTGTAATATATAGGTGGTGGTATCTTTTTGTTGTTTAATTTGCATTTCCTTATGACATATAACATGGAATATGGAATGTCTGTTTATATGCTTTTTTACCATCTCTATGTCCTGTTTTATATTGCTGATGTCTAAGAGGTTTTTTGTTTTTTTTTTGTAATATTTTCTATAACAATGCAGTGTTAGATATGTCGTTTGCAAATATTTTCCTACGGTTTGTGGCTTCTCATTTCATATTCTTGGCAGTGTCTTTGGTAGACCAAAAAAATTATTTTATTTTATTTATTTTATTTTTTTGAGATGGAGCTTGCTATTGTCACCCAGGCTGAAGTGTAATGACGCAATCTCGGCTCACTGAAACCTCTGCCTCTGAGGTTCAAGCGATTCTCCTGCCTCAACCTCCTGAGTAGCTGGGATTACAGGCACTTGCCACCACACCCAACTAATTTTTGTATTTTTAGTAGAGACGGAGTTTCACTATGGTGGCCAGACTGGTCTCATACTACTGACCTCAGGTGATCCACATGCCTCAGCCTCCCAAAGTGCTAGGATTACAGGCATGAGCCCCTGTGCCCAGCCCTCAAATTTTTAATTTTAATGAATTTCAGTTTATCAATTCTA
>NW_012109141.1:3905338-3906010 GCF_000951045.1 Mandrillus leucophaeus
AGTCTCTACTGTTAGTTCCATGGCCTTGGCTATTGTATAAACTCTCTCCATCTCAGTTTTCTTCATTTGTAAAATTTAAATTCTAATACTTGATCCCAAAGATTTTTGTGGAGATTAAATGAATAAACACAGGTGAAGTTCACAGAGCAGCAATATGACACGTAGCTAGCTTTAGACTCACGGTGGATATCATGACTTCTGAGGTCCTGTATTCTCCCTGAGGTGGATTCAAGTACACATATTACTTAGCTTCCTTTTCATCTCAGTTCCATTCCCACATAGTGACTTGTTCTCTTTCTTCCTCCATTTCCCTGGAACTCCTAGCAATCCTCTCTGCTGAGCTTAAAACTCTACAAAAGACAAGTGCATTAGCTTTTTTATGGTCATTCAAAATCTGTGGCTAAAAACCCAAAAACCTATATATATATATTTGCTCTTGTTGCCCAGGCTGGAGTGCAATGGCACGATCTTGGCTCACCGCAACCTCCGCCTCCCAGGTTCAAGCGATTCTCCTGCCTCAGCCTCCCAAGTAACTGGGATTACAGGAATGCATCACCATGCCCGGCTGATTTTGTACTTTTAGTGGAGACGGGGTTTCTCCATGTTGGTCAGGCTGGTCTCGAATTCCCCACATCAGGGGATTTGCCCGCCTTGGCCTCCCAAAGTGCTGGG
>NW_012109141.1:3906674-3909622 GCF_000951045.1 Mandrillus leucophaeus
CTGGATCTCAAAATCTCTTATAGGACTTCAATCAAGGTGTTGACTAGGGCATCATATCAAGGCTCTACCAGGAAAGGATCTGCTTTCAAGTTTACGTACACGGATGTTGGCAGGATTTGCTTTTTCATGATCTTTGGGCTGAGACCCTTAATTCTTGACTTCCCTTAGTTCTCTGCCCGTGGGCTTCTTCATAGGGTAATTAAAAACATTGCAGGTTGTTTCATCAGACTGAGAAAGTGACAAGCAAAATATAGTGAGAAAAGAGGAAATTCACAGTTTTTTAGCCTAATCTTAAAAATGATTTTCCATAACTTTTGCCACATTTTATTTATTATGAACCTCTAGGTCTAGCCTACACCCATGCGGGAGGTGATGACATAAGGACATAAGTATCAGGAGGGGGTAGAGGGCATACTTGGGGGCTATTTCTGAAGCCGCTTTCCATAATCTCTATTTTCAGGTTTCTACCAATCTCCTCAAACATTTTTTTCCATTCTTGTGGTGCAAAATTATTTTTTAATCTAGGTATTAATGCCTGTTAATGATAATGACATTAGAATAACATTAAATAAAACTGAAAATGAATATGAACACTTTATTTCAAGGGATATGATATCAATTATCTCTTTTTAAAAATAAAAGTCTAATTTGGAAAAATACGCATAAGAAAATACACAGTTTAACCATGTCTAGGTGTACAGGTCAGTGGTGTTAAGTACATTCACGTTGTTGTGCAGCCATCTCTACCAACTATCTCTGGAACTCTTTTCAACTTGCAAAACTAAAACTCTCTACCCGTTAATCAACACTCATTCTCCCTTTCCCACAGATGCCAGAAACCACCATTCTACTTTCTATCTCTATAAATTTAACTACTCTAATTACTTTATATAATTAGAGTCACATAGCATTTATCTTTTTTATGACTGGCTTATTTCACTTACCATAATTTCCTCAAGGTTAATCTATGTTGTAGCATGTGTTAGAATTTTTTTTTAATATTGAATATTATTTCACTAACTGCATACACCACATTTGTTTATACATTCATCTATTAATAAATGCTTGGGTTGTTTCTACCTTCTGGCTATTGTGAATAATGCTGTTATGAGCATGGGTGTATGAAAACTTTTTCAAGACCACTCTAACAGTTATTTGTAGGTGTATACCTAGAAGTGGAATTCTTGGATTATAGGGTAATTCTACTTTCAAATTTTTGAGGAACTGCCATTTTGTTTTCATAGCAGCTTCATTATTTGGGTCCACCAATAGTGCAAAAGGGTTCAAATTTCTCCACACATCCTCATTAACATTAGTTATTTTATATTTTTGTTTGGTTTTAGTTTTTTGCTTTGCTTTTCTTTGGTTTTATTTTGTTTTGGTTTGGTTTTTTGGTAGTATCCACGTAATGGGCTGAGATGGTGTCTCATTGTGGTTTTGATTTATATTTCCCTAATGATTAGTGACGTTGGATATCTTTTCATGTACCTGTTGGTCATTTGTGTATGTATTTTAGAGAAATGTCTGTTCAAGTTATTTGTCCATTTTGAAAATAAGATTTTTTTGTGGTTGAGTTGTAGGAGTTTTTAAAATATATTTTAGATATGAATGTCTTATCCAGTATATGATTTGCAAACATGTTCTCCCATTTGGTTGGTTGCATTTTCACTCTGTTGATTGTGTCCTTTGATGCACAGAAGTTTTTAATTTTTATGTAATTCAATTTACTTATTTTTGTTTTGATTACCTGTGCTTTTGGTGTCATAGACAGAAATTTATTCCAACTTAATATTGTTAAGATGTCAATATTAACCGAAGCAATCTACACATGCAATGCAATTCTTACATGCAATGCAATTCTTATCCAAATTCCAATGATTTTGTTTTACAGAAATAGAAAGATTCATCATAAAATTTATATGGAAACTGAAGCAACCCCAAATTACCAAATAATCTTTAAAAAGAAGAACAATGCTGAGGTCTCATATTTCCAGATTTTCAAACTTGTTGTAAAGCTATTTCAGCAATCAAAACAATGTGATAATGGCATAAAGACAGATGTATGGACTAACAGAATAGAACAGAAAACCCAGAAATAAGCCCTTTCACATATGGTCAATTGATTTTCAACAAAGGGAACAAGATCATTCAATGGGAAAAGAAAGGTCTTTTCAACCAACTGTGTTGTGGAAACTATATTGGACCTAAGACAATATACAAAATCAAACTCAAAATGGACCAAAGATCTAAACATAAGTGCTAAAACGATACAAGTCTTACCAGAAAATATAGGAGAAAAGATTCATGTCACTGGATTGGAGATGTGTATATCTCAATAAAGTGAATATATTAGTGAATATTTGTACATTTGCTAATCCCCTTATCTGTGTCTTGTAATTATGCATATTCAAAGATAAAAGTTGTTTTTTTTTCCCCCAGAGATTATTCCGTACCTAATCTCTATTCAATAGGTTATTTCATTTTGCTGGTTGTTTATTGCATTTTACTACATATGAACTATTTTGCTGTGAATCCTTTCAATTTGTTTATCTTTATGAAATTTCCTTCAACAGAAATCATATTGTATTTATTACCGCCTTGTTATGATATCCGTTATGCTTTTTACTGACTCATTTTGAACTAAATGTTTACATACAGTGCAAGATATGCATTGAGATATTTTGCATAAGGATATCTAAATTTCCATTGTCTTTTCTCAAAAAATCTATTCTCTTTCCATTCAAATATCTTTGTGCCATCCTCAGATCAATCAACCATTTATGTTTAGGTTTGTTTCTAGACCCATATATGTGTGTTTGTGTGTGTGTGTGTGTGTGTGTATTTCCAATTCCATGCTTTTGTTTACTCTAGCTTTGTTGAAAGTCTTGAATTCAGAAAATCAGGTCATCTGAGTCCTCCAACTTTGTTCTTTGATTTTTCAAACTTAT
>NW_012109141.1:3910457-3911842 GCF_000951045.1 Mandrillus leucophaeus
GTGAAACCCCGTCTCTACTAAAAATACAAAAAATTAGCCGGGCGCGGTGGCGGACTCCTGTGGTCTCAGCTACTCAGGAGGCTGAGGCAGGAGAATGGCGTGAACCCGGGAGGCGGAGCTTGCAGTGAGCCGAGATCACCCCACTGCACCCCAGCCTGGGCGACAGAGCGAGACTCTGCCTCAAAAAAATAAAAAATAAAATAATAAAAACATAATTACAATAAAATAAAATACAAAAAAAATTGATACATTGACCTTTTAACTGGCAACATTGCTAAACTCACGTATTAGTGGCAGTAGCATTTTTTAGATTCTTAGGGATTTTTAACATAAATCATTATGTTGTCTTCAACTAAATACCATTGTATTTCTCCTTTATGTATTTCTTTTTCTTGTCTTATTATGCTGGAAAGAACTTCAAGTATGATATCAAATAAGACTGAGGAAAGAACTTAAGACTTGACATTTTTATCTTAGAGAAAAGGCCTTTCACTCTTACGTATGTTAATATAGCTCTAGGGCAAGAAACACTTTTTGGAGATAAAAACTTTTTCTTTCATTTCCAGCTTGCTGAGGATTAAATAATTCCTCAGTAAATATTTAAAATGCATTCATTATAGAATGAATGGATGTTAAATTTGGCAAATGCATATTCTATATTTGTTGAGATGGTCATATGGTTTTTCTTCTTTACTCTATTGATTCCATCTACTAATTTCGAGATATTGTGTTTACCTATTTATTCAATTAAAAATATTTTCTAATTTCCCTTGTGTCATTTTCTATGATGCTCTACTTATTTAGGAGTACTTTTTCATTTCCTAATATATGGAAATTGTATAGATAGTTTTCAATTATTTATGAGTAATTTAATTTGATTTTGGTCACAGACACACTTTTTATTATTTCAATTATTGTAAATATCTTAAAGTTTATTTTATGACCCAGAGTGTGGTCTATCTTGATAGATGTTACATGTGCATGCACTGGAAAAAAAAAAGTGTATTCTGATATTCAGTAGATTGTTCTGTAAACATCAATTCAAATAATTAATGTAATGACTTAATAAGGTGAGAACAAATAATGTTCTTAAGGGTTTCCATAATTATACTGATTTTCTATGGTCTTATTCTATCAATTACTAGATAGAAGTACTGAAGACCCCAACCAAATTTGTGGATTTTTTTTCTGCTTTCAATTCTATCAATTTTCCTCTATAAATCCAAAGCACTACTCTCAGGTGCAACAATAGGGTTATTATATTTCCTTAATGATTTAACTCTTCATCATTCTGCAATTAACTTCATTATCCCTAATGATATTCCTATAGTATTAGTATAGCTACTCAAGTTTTCTTTTAGAAGAATACCTGTGAGGTATACTTT
>NW_012109141.1:3920477-3928476 GCF_000951045.1 Mandrillus leucophaeus
AGATCACAGACTGCTGTGCTAGCAATGAGGGAGGCTCCGTGGGCGTGGGACCCTCCCGGCCAGGTGTGGGATATGATCTCCTGGTGTGCCCGTTTCCTTAAAGCGCAGTATTGGGGTGAGAGTTACCCAATTTTCCAGGTGTTGTGTGTCTCAATTCCCCTGGCTAGGAAAAGGGATTCCCTTCCCCCTTGTGCTTCTCAGGTGAGGTGATGCCTCACCCTGCTTCAGCTCTCGCTGGTCGGGCTGCAGCGGCTGACCAGCACCGATTGTCCGGCACTCCCTGGTGAGATGAACCCAGTACCTCAGTTGAAGATGCAGAAATCACCGGTCTTCTATGTCGCTCGCGCTGGGAATTGGAGACTGGAGCTGTTCCTATTTGGCCATCTTGCTCTGCCCCCTGTCTTTTAGTTCTCTGGTTTTCTAATCCCCATTTGAGTATTAGGAAGCCACTGTATGCCTATGTCTTTGAGGTGATGTCTCTTTTGAGGTGTCCCATCTCTGTGGCAGACAAACTCTGTTTTGATTTTTTGGTGTTCTTTTAAGGGAAAGTGTCCTGTTCTCCTCCAAAGTTAAGACATTGCCAATGATATTGATATAGTTCCTTTTAAAAAATTTGTACGTATTTTTAATACATTTTATTTGTATATTAGAGGCTCACAACATGAATTATAGTATATACATATAGATAGTAAAATAATTGTTATAGTCAAGCAGATTAACATGTCTAACATCTCAAATAATAGCTTTTTTGTGACAAGAACAACTAAAATCAACTTGTTTTTTATTTTAAAAAACCTAATATAATGCCATTTTATTAACTATGGTTATCATGTTTATTAGATGTTCAGACTTGGTCATTCCACATATCTGCTATTTTATGTCTTTTAATCTATATCTCCTCATTTCCTCCCCACCCCATACCCATAGCAACCAGTTTATTATCAACCTATGTGTATATTTACACACATAAATACACACACACACACACACACACAGATATATATATATATAGAACCTGGACCCAGAACCAGCCCCATGGCCGGTGGTAGGGTTGTTACTTTATTTTGTTCTTCCTTCAGTCACAGGAGGTCTTTACTTGTGCCCTGCGGCAACAGGGTTTGCTATCTTTTCCTAGGTAGCCTGCATCTTTTATATAGTAAGGAATGATCTAGTTAGAGCTCTGTGTATTTCTTGCCATAATGTAGGTCTTTTCTCCAGATTTATTCCACCAAATGAGGCTTTCTCCAGGCCCTATATGATTCTGAATCTTATTAATAAACTTGGTGGAGGATCATGGAAATGAACCTATATGTGGATGTAAACACCCCCAAAGCTAGCAGAAGGATATAAATAACTAAATCGAATAACTAAAATCAAATCAGAACTCAATGAAATTGAGACCCAAACTTCCATACAAAGAATCAACAACATTGAAAGTTGGTTCTATACATGGTTCTGTAAAAAAGATTCATAGACTGTTAGATATACTTCAAAAGCAAAAAGAGAGAAGATCAAAATAAGCACAATCATAAATGACCAATGTGACGTTAAAACCAATCCCACAAAAATACAAAAGAACCACAGAGACTATTATCAACAATTCTTTGCACACAAACTAGAAAATCTGAAGGAAACGGTTAAAATCCTGGAAAGACACAATCTCCTAAGAATGAATCTGGAAGAAATCAAAACCCTGAACAGACTAATATCAAGTTATAAAATTAAAGCAGTAATGAAAAAATCTAGCTTATTCCATGAAGCCAGCATCACCTTGCTACCAAAACTTGTCAAAGATACAACAAACAAAGAAAACTACAGGCCAATACCCCTGATAAACAAAAACACAAAAATCCTCAACAAAATATGGATGGCAATCCAAATTCAGCAGCACATCAAAAAGCGAATTCACCATGATCAAGTAGGCTTAGTACATGGGATGCAAGATTTCTTTGACATATGCAAGTCAATAAATGTGATTCACCATATAAACAGAATTAAAAACAAGCATCATATGATCATGTCTCTAGATACAGAAAAAGCTTTCAATAAAATCCAGTATCACTTCATGATAAAAACACTCAACATCTAGACATTGAAGGAACATACATCAAAATAATAAGAGCCATCTATGACAAACCCACAGCTAATATCACACTGAATGATCAAAACATGGAAGCATTCCCCTTGAGAACTTTCTCATATTGAGAAATATGAGAAAAGGATGCTCATTCTCATCATATCTATTCAAAGTTATACTGGAAGTGGTAGTCAGATAAGTCAGCCAAGAGAAAGAAATAAAAGGCATCCAAATGGGAAAAAAAAAGAAAAAATGAAGTGAGGCTATCTCTCTTGCCAAAAAAATATGATTCGATACCTAGAAAACCCTAAAGACTCTACCAAAAGGCTCTTATAACTAATATAACAACTTCACAAAAGTTTCAGAATACACAATAAATGTACAAATATCAATGGCATTCCCATACACCAATAACATTCAAATTGAGAGCCAAATCAAGAATGCAATTACATTTACAATAGCCACACAAAAATTAAAGTAGGAAGACGTCTAATTAAGGAGATTAAAGATCTCTATAAGGGGAAAAACAAAACACTGTTAAAAGGAACTATAGGTGACACAAACAAATGGAAAAGCATTCCATGTTCATGGATTAGAAGAATCAATGTCATTACAATGACCATACTGCCCAAAGAAATCTACAGATTCAGCACTATTCTTATCAAATTACCAACGTCATTTTTAACAAAATTAGGAAAAAAATTCTAAAATTTACATAGAACAAAAAAAAGTTCAAATAATCAAAGCAATCCTCGTTAAAAACAAAAGTAGAGGCATCACATTACCTAACTTCTAACTGTACTATAGGGCAGGGCTACAGTTAACAAAACAGTATAGAACAGATACAAAAGCAGACACATAGACCAATCGAAAAGAATGAAGAACCCAGAAATAAAGCTGCGCATCTACAGTCATCTGATCTTCAAAAAAGTAGACAAAAATAACCAATGAGGAAAGGACTCCCTAGTCAATAAATAGTGCTGGGATAGCTGGCTCGCCATATGCAGAAGAATGAAACTGGACACTTACTCTTCACCATATACAGTAATTAACTCAAGATGGATTAAAAATTTAAATGTGAGATCTCCATCTCCATGAGAATCCTAGAACAAAACCCAAGAAACATTATTCTGGACACCAGCCTTGGAAAATCAATTATGACTATGTCCTCAAACATAATTGCAACAAAACAAAAATTGACAGTGGAATCTAATTAAAGAAGTTTCTATAGCAAAATAAACTATCAACAGAGTACCCCCAACAGAAGGGGGAAATATTCACAACTATAAATCCAGAAAGTTCTACTATTCAGAATCTGCAGGGCACAGACACAAATTAACAAGCAAAAATCAAATAACCCCATTAAAAATGGGCACAAGAAATGAACAGACACTTCTCAGAAGAAGATATATGAGCAGCCAACAAACATGGAAAAATCCTCAGCGTAACTAATCATCAGAGAAATGTAAATTAAAACAACAATGAGATACAATCCCAAACCAGTCAGAATGGGTATTATTATAGTAAAAAACCAACAGATGCTGGCCTCACATGTTCATTGTGGCACTATTCACAATAGCAAAGACATGGAGTCAGCCTATGTGCCCATCAATGGTGGATTGGATACAGAAAATGTGGTACATATGCACCATGGAATACTATGCAACCACATAAAAGAAAAAAATAATATCCTTTGCAGCAATATGGGTGCAGCTGAAGGCCATTATTTTAAGTAAATTACCGCAATAATGGAAAGCTAAATACTGCCTGTTATCCCTTATAAGCAGGAGCAAAACATTGGATACAAGCATATGTAAAGATGGCAACAGTAGACACTGGGGAGTACTATATAGAGGAGGGAGGGTAAGAGGTAAGGGTTGATAAACTAGGTTCATTATCTGAGTGATGAGATAATTCATACCCCAAACTTCAGCATCACACAACATCCCTAGGTAACAAACCTGCACTTATACCCCCAAATCTAAATTTTTTTTTAAAGTTAGAAAACTGATAAAATATTGATGTCCAAGTCCCATCCACCAGAGATTCTTCATTTATCTGAACAGAGCCCCAGTCATGGGGCAATTTTTAAAAATCTACCCAGGTGATTTCAATGTGCAGCCAAGATTAAATCAGTCATTGCTCTAATAATTCCAAATGATCCTTTAAATCTGAACAAGTATATAAAATAACACATTTTAGCATATAATTATAATATTTGTAAATATATAATCATCATTTTTTAATATACTTCCTAATCCTACCTTTTACAGTGAAACTAAGTAAGGCTACATTTTTTACACTTGAAGACGTATATTCTACCACAGGCCATATGTAAACCGTAGTCACAGATTATTCGAAATCATTACAATGATTCTGTTTTTTTAGCTACAGAGAGAAGTGTCTTTTCCAAGGAGTTAAATCAACCCCTTTAGTCTCTTCTATTTTTATGGTTGGGTAGGCTATCAACTGAGGTTCCTTTGAATGATCTGCACAAAATATTAAAAATAGTGGGGGTGGTCAAAACATCATGAACATATATCTCCTTTTTATGATTTGAGTTTTCATAACCAAATTCAATAGATGTTATCAACACATTGTCAGATATATCTAGTACTGTATATCTGGCATATACATGCTACTCTAAAAATGGTCTTAAAGAAATAAATCAGGCTGGGAGTGGTGGCTCACGCCTGTAATCCCAGCATTTTGGGAGGCCGAGGCAGGTGGATCACCTGAGGTCAGGAGCTCAAGACCATCCTGGCCAACACGGTGAAATCCCGTCTCTACAAAAATGCAAACATTTGCCGGACATGATAGTGGGTGCCCGTAATCCCAGCTACTCGGAAGGCTGAGGCAGGAGAATCGCTTGAACGCGGAGGCTGAGGCGGAGGTTGCAGTGAGCCAAGATAGCACCGTTGCACGCCAGGATGGGTGACAGAGCGAGACTCCGTCTAAAAAAGCAAACAAACAAACAACAACAACAACAAACAGAAATAAGTCAAATAGTTTCCAGCAATGTTTCATGAATAGGAACTATCCTCTGAGGTTTTGATTTACAAAAATACACTTTAAATAGAATGTTTTCCATTGTTAAGCAATTGAACTATATTTGAACTTATTAGTGAGAAAAACACTGAAATGTTGTAGTTAAACTGTAAATAAATTGAGATATAGAAAACTTGAAATATAAACCTTCATATGTAGAAAATTAAATAAACAAAATATAGTAATATTTAGAGATAGAAACATCAAAATAATAAATATACATACATAAAAGTATAATTCCAAGATACCCCAGAATTTACACAATTAAAAAATTAACTGAGAAGTGTTATATCTCAATATTATGGAGGTGACTTTAATATTTCAACTTTTTTGTTATAACCCAGTTGGGAGTAAGGAGACTCCTGAGGCCTAGTTCTGCACAGTTTCAAGAAACAGCTGTAAAACCAATCTCCCAGTTGGGACTATGCCAAAGAGGATTAAAGAATGAGCAAAAAGGAGAGAAATGTGGTAGATTTTAACTTTCTGAAACACTTTTAGCAAGGCCCAATCTTCCAAATATTTCATAAACTCTGTGGTTTTCCTACAGAAGGATTCCGTTGAAAATACTAATTTGTCACATGATTTGTGACCCTATAAAGATAGATTTCTTACCTGTGATTCATCCTAGAAAATTCTGACTTCATGGAACTCAGAAATGTCAAGCAATGCTATTTCTTTATCTATCAGCCTATCATCCACTAATTTATATTGCACAAATGTAATTTTCTTTTAAAGACTTTTTTTGTTATAGTTTTGCCACATTTTCTAAAGTCAAGTAATTATATTTAACAAATTCATCTGATAATTCCCCTCAGAATTAAAAGACATATTTTGATTCAAACTGCAAACATATTAATGAGAAATGATATGATCTTAAAATGCAAGTTAATTCCATGTCGAACCATTTATATCAAGGACATTTTAATTTTTTTTCTCCTAAAGTTCTAATTTAGTAATAGAAAAATACTCTTACACGTAAGTATTGACTGTTTGTGATAATACATTCATAGTGCTTTTAATAAAACTTTAAAATTATGTCACATTTATGCCACTGGCAAAATAATAGGGAAATTTCAGAGAGTTCCTCTCTTATCTTTGTTTCATAACCAGAGCAAAGAAGTTCGGATTAAAGCAAACCTCTGTTGCTAAACATGCAGATTTAAGTGCCTGTGGAAGAAGGACCTGGACTTTTTTTCTGAAGGCACAAGAGAAAATTGTGAGGCTCATAAGAAACCCAGTCTAGCAACACAGGGCAATATTTCGTATCATGCTCTGTAGAGCGTGCCTGAAGTTGCTCTGTGGAGGTCACACTTTTCAAGAATAACATGGAAAAATACATGTTAAGTAGAATTTAAGGACTTAAACTCTGTTCCTAGGAAGAAATACTAATGTATAAATAACAAATCTCTGTTCTTTAAAATTAAATAACAAAGGAATAAAGATGTTGATGACTTGGGAAAATATGTGAAGAGGAAGGTCAGATAAGAAATCTGTCGTACAATGATATCTACCAACACACTCATAGGTAGTGTAGATTTGACAGGTCTGGATTTCAGTGTTTTTTCCCATTTATGTCTTACCACTCAATATGTGCCCTCCTAGAACCTACTTTTTTGATACAAGATGTTGACCTGGAAAACAAAGAGAATCATACTACGGTTAGTACACATGTAACAACTTTGCTTTGCTAGAATTTATTTGAAAATTTGTCTGAACAAAGGAATAATTTGAAGAAAAGCAAAAGGTAAATAAAAAGTAAATTTGAATTAAGTATTTAAAATGAACACTTAGAAAATATAAAAGGATACATCAGAAAATAGTTTTTCATCCTGGGTGGATCTAAATTAGTAGCTTCCAGTATAAATAAGTCAGAATACCTAATGTTAGAATCATGTTTTTTCATAATACTGAATACTTTCATATATGATTTATTTTAGTGCTCTTGGGTTTGTTTTGTTGCTATTTAATGTTGTCTGTGTTTAAACACTACACTGTGAGCTCCATATCAGCACCTGAGAGGATTCCTGCAACATAATGGGTCCTCAATAATTATTCACTAAATGAATAAAAGAATGAATTTCCCCCTCTATATGGGTTAACATATTTTTCTCTATAAATTACCAGATAATAAATGTTAAGTTTTATGGGCCAAATAAGATCTCTATATATGTCCATTTATAAATTAAAATATAAAATATAAATTAAGCTAAAATATAAAATATATAAAATGTAGAAACTATTTTTAGCTCAAGATCTGTAAAAACAGGGCATGGACTAGACTTAGCCACATATAGTTTACTAATCTCTGCTCTCTATATTAAACAGATCTTAATATGATTCATAAGATTCCCTTATAATTTTCTGAGTTCCTTTCCAATGATACATCACAGGTAACTCTTACAAGCTCAATGGACCATATTGCCAAACATTGTGTATCTGGGTCTTTGTGGTGTGTGCATCTGCGTATGTGTGTGTGTGCATGTGTATTTCATAACCCTATTTATCCTCACACCATGGGTTTGGCTTCAGTTAAAAAAAAAAAAAAAACAGATTTCAAAGGGAATGCTTCCAGTTTTGCCCATTCAGTATGATATTGGCTGTGGGTTTGTTATAAATAACTCTTACTATTTTAAAATACGTTCCATCAATACTGAATTTATTGAGAGTTTTTAGCATGAAGGGCTGTTGAATTTTGTCAAAGGCCTTTTCTGCATCTATTGAGATGACCATGGGGTTTTTGTCTTTGGTTCTGTTTATATGCTGGATTACGTTTATTGATTTGTGTATGTTGAACCAGCCTTGCATCCCAGGGATGAAGCCCACTTGATCATGGTGGATAAGCTTTTTGATGTGCTGCTGGATTCGGTTTGCCAG
>NW_012109141.1:3929556-3931080 GCF_000951045.1 Mandrillus leucophaeus
AAAAAAAAAAGTGTATTCTGATATTCAGTAGATTGTTCTGTAAACATCAATTCAAATAATTAATGTAATGACTTAATAAGGTGAGAACAAATAATGTTCTTAAGGGTTTCCATAATTATACTGATTTTCTATGGTCTTATTCTATCAATTACTAGATAGAAGTACTGAAGACCCCAACCAAATTTGTGGATTTTTTTTCTGCTTTCAATTCTATCAATTTTCCTCTATAAATCCAAAGCACTACTCTCAGGTGCAACAATAGGGTTATTATATTTCCTTAATGATTTAACTCTTCATCATTCTGCAATTAACTTCATTATCCCTAATGATATTCCTATAGTATTAGTATAGCTACTCAAGTTTTCTTTTAGAAGAATACCTGTGAGGTATACTTTTCTTATTTTTTTTACTTTGAACCTATCTATAATTTTATATTTAAAACAGCTTTCTGTGGATAGCATATAGTTGGGGCTTAGTTTTATATCCAATCTGACAATCTCTTTCTTAATTGTAGTGTTTAGAACATTTATATTTAATACTATTTATACAGTTGGTTTAAAATCTAGAGCTTGCTAGTAGCTTTCTATTTGTTCCAACTGTTGATATAATTTTTCTTTTTTACTACATGCATTTAGAATGATGAAGCATGTTTCTATTATTCCATTTGACTACAATATTTGCTTTTATTTATACCTCACTATCAGTCTATATGCAAATAATTTTAAACTTCATGTAGTATGCACATTAGTATACTTACTTTTTTCTCTTCTTTGGTACTATTGTTGTCATATAATACAACACACAATAAACCTACCATATCTTGCTAATATTTTTACTTGGATAATCAATTACATTTACAGTGATTAAAAATAAGTATGAAATTATTTGCTCAATTATTTTTATTTTGACCATTTCTAAATCTCTTTCTTTAGTTCAGATTTCTATTTGATATTGTAGCTTTTTTAAAAATTTCGTTATTTAAAAAAAATGTGGGTACATTTTAAGTTTATATATCTGTGGTTTACATTAAGAATGTCCTTTAACATTTCTTACAGTGCAGATTTAAGTGCTGATAATGAATTATTCCTAGCATTAGTCTGTCCCGAAAATATTTATTTTCATTTAAAGATTTTTTTTTTTCCTGGATATACTACCCTGGTTTAACATTTTGACTTATTTCAAAACTTTAATAATGACATTTTTTGTTTTGTGGTTTGCATAGTTCTTTTATGAGAAGGTTCATCTAATTCTTACATTTGCTCTTCTGTCTGTATATGTGTTTTTTTAGATGGCTATCCATAAGGCTGACTCTTTAGCTTTGCTTTTAAGCAGTTTGAATACAATGTGTCTAGTAGTGTTTTAATTTGTATATTTATTCTACATGTATCTCTCTTCATGCTGTTTACCCACTCCCAGTAGCAGACTATTCTTGCATGTTACTTTGTGACTGCTAGCATGGTTTGAGGAAAGAGGGCAAGGCAACATGGGTAGTTCCCTGGTTTTCTTTCTTCTTTTTTTTTTTTT
>NW_012109141.1:3931130-3939061 GCF_000951045.1 Mandrillus leucophaeus
AAAATGTATTTTAAAATATTTTAAAATTTTAAGCACATCCCATTCAATATTTGGAAAATACTTATCTGGAAATTGTTTATTATTTATCTGAAATTGAAGTTTAACCTAGCATTTTCTAAATCCGGCAAATCTACTTGTTTTTATTAGAAATCTTGTGAACAACAATGACAAAATTAGCTTTTCAAAATAGAAATTAATTTGTCTATTTTTTAATGATCATGTTATTTTTTCTTATCGTTAAAGTGATAACTATTTCTTTTTAAAAATGTATATTAAAGATAAGTTCTGTCTCTTTGGCTATGTCAGTCATGCTGTTCATTTAATCTATGTTGACATTATTATTCCAACAATAACTGAGGACTTACTCTGTCCTAGGCAGTGAGTTATGTGCTTTATTGAATTTTTCCTCATTTATTATGCCTAAAACCCCCAATTACATAGATGAAGAAATTAAGAATCAAAGAGTTAAAAATAAAACATTAACAACAGTTTTAGGAAAGAATGTCAAAAAGATTATAATTAGCAAGTTGGGATTGCTATTTCTTCACAATCTTATTTTATATTCAAATTATGTCAAGAACCCGTCAAATTGGTTATGCAATACAGTTTTATATCACTACACATTGTCCATCTAGAAATTATTTATGCCTTTGGAACATTCCTAGATCATTATCTCTATATCTTTTTCTGTCTGATGATGTTACTAATTTACATAGTATTTTTGAGGAGAAAAATTGTGTCTTACTTATATGTGTATGGTGTATGCCCAGCAGTATTTAGCACAGTCTCATACCTATATGAATTAAAAGTATATTTGGTGAATAATTTATTAGCATTGAATAATTAATAATGGTATGTTAATAACTAATGATGTGGTTGTTTAGTATATGTGTTGAAATAATGCAAAGGATATGACTTGTTTATATTAAAATCTTCTATTTTGATACTAAAATTAACAGCAAGATACCAAAAACTCATCAAAAACTTTTATGTGTCAACAAACAGGGGGCTAGGCACTGAAAAATTAGAGGAATTACAAGAATAACACAGACTTGCTCTCCTATATTATTTGTTTTTCAAGGAAAGACAGATGACACACAACTACAGTATAACATTTCCAGTGGTGGTAAATGCAATTAAGAAATTTAAAGCAAGATAAATGGGTAAAAAGTTTATGTGGGGGATATATTTTATATCAAAAAAATGACAATTCTAATAAGGTGATATGTGAACAGATATATGAGGAAAATAAGAAAGATATTCGGGTAATTAAAAAATATTTCAGGCAGAAGAAACTTCTAGTACAAAAACCCTGAGCAGCGTGTATGCTTGAGATATTCCAGGAAGTGCCATAACTATTGCTAAGTCTGGCCGGAGATGATGATGCCATAGACTGCAGAGGTAGCGGTGGAGCTGGGGAGCAGCGGTGGGATTCTGAATTAGTTTCAGAAGAGTTGTCAACATACTTTTCTAGTGGCTTAAATGTGGGGTGTTAGAGAAAGAAAGAGGTCAATAAGGATGCTGGGTAATTCTGATTATGCAGGAAAATGTGGTTGCCATTTAATGATATTGGAAAGACTTGAGATGCAAGCTTATGGGTAGTCAAATTTGGATGTATTAAAGTTGAAGTACAAATTTAGTGATCTGATTTTCTCCTATATCAAGGAAAGTTAGAAATCATTTGCTTAAGACTCTTGTAGGAAGTTGAGAAATTGGTTGGATAAAGGAATATTTGATTTGGAGAAGAATTTGGGGCTGGAAATACTAAGTTGTTACTCAGTGATTACAGGTGATACCTGAAGTCATAAAACAGGGATCTGGGGAATGAATATAGAAAAGTATAAAGAAGGACCAAACACTAGGACATTCTAATTTTACACTTCATGAATGCAAGTACCATTAAGCAAAAAAGAATAAGTAGGAGAGAAAATAAACAAGAGTGTGATATTCTGGAAATTAATTAAGATGGGACTTTAAAGGAGTGAGGGGGCATGATGAATGCTGCCAAATGCTGCTCCTAGGATGAGTGATATAAAGAGAGAGGAGCAATCGCGTGATTTGTAAACACGGAGGTGATCCAGCAATTTTTCTGGATAGTTGGTGATTTTCATTGAAAAAGAGAAGCGTTCATATGGTCAAAGAGCACATCTACGAATTCTCCTGGTTTACTAGGAGACAGGACAGGTAACCCATGAGTGGATCCCTTATGCACACTTATTCTAAGGTAATTCCCAGGTATCTAGTAGGGGTGAATATTATATACCATGTGAAGCGGTCTGATTCTTGGTTGTGAAGTTTTATGTTGCTTTAAGAAAGCACTAGAGCTTCTCCTAATATGAACAAGGACAGGATACAATAAGAATATGTTTTGACAGAACTTTGGCTGAAAACCAGTCTTGCTAACTCAGCTTTAATGATTGGAAGTAGCACCAGCTTTTTCCCTGGAGTGATCAGTGGGCTGGAATCCAAGCCTTGGGCTTATAGCTGTGTAATGTAGAAAACTGACAGCAAGATCTCCCACAAACTTAAGGAGACATGGTTGGAAAAGCTTCAGACTCTCCACTGGCATGATCAAGAAGGCTGAATCTCAGCTTTGGAGAGGCTTAAGACTAAATGCTTCATTCACTGGAGCTTATCCAGTTTTCATGGAACTTTGCTGAAGACCCATTACTTTGCTGGGTGACCAGTCTACAGGAGGTCAGTAAGGGTCAGGTTAACTCAAGGTGGGACAAAACTAGATTAGATTGGATTCAAGAGAGAAGAGATGAACTGGGCGTAGAATTAAAGAGAATAGATGACACTTACCAATATAAATATAAATTGATTATGTGGAAAAAATAAAGTTGGTTAGAAATATCAAAGATTTGGAAAGCACCCAAATAATTAATATCTTAATTCTGTTACAGAACATGAGAAAAAAATTAATACATTTGATTCCATTTTTCTCAGATTTTCCCTGCCCAGATTTGCATTGTGCTATAAGAATTCTTAATTGTGTCCTGTTTCAAAACCAAGTTAATATTAGCTTTAACATTAGCTTTAATAATATCTCATTCCCTTTATATTTTATTTTTCCTGATAACTCCTAGATGATATATTTGTTACAAATCAATAACTTTTTAAATAATAATAGTAAGAAGGAACAAAGTAGTCTTATGATATCTCATTTTGTAAGAAAAAATAATAATATAGGCATATGCATAAGACTGGAAAATGTAACCATATTTAATGACTAGAAACGAGATTTATTAAAACAAACCTGGTTATAAAATAATAACTATTTTTAGAAAGATGTTATTGCACAATATAATTGCTAAATCTAACTGAAAATTAGCCAAAACACACTATATAATCTGTATTTAAAATGTTGTGAAACAAGAAGGAAGCAGATACTGGAAAGAAACTAACAGGTATAATCCCTACTATGTGCCAGGCCCTAGTAGATTAATTTAATCAAGTAAGAAGTCTGGGATACAGCTATAATTAAATTGACCCACTTTTGTCATTGGGGATCTTTGTCTTTGTAATTTTTTAAAAAATACAACCCAACTCCTTGATTAATTGCTAATTTAAAAATAATTGCTTCACCTATTTGCTTTCTTGCTCTTTTGTTTCATCATGGTTTCTCTCCTGCTCTAAGACTCTTCAGCCTCTTAGAGTCATTTTTGTAGAGATTACATTGAATCATTTATTAAATCGTGTTTTTAAACTTTCAAAATATGCTCATTAGTGCTAAATTTATTTCACTCAGCAAAACCCATTGGCAGTAACATTAAAATAAAATAAACATTGAGTGTGAGCTATGGCAATTTGGAAATTCATAAAAGTGTAATTTTCTTTCCTTTTGTTTCTCAGAGGCTGTATGTTAAATTCTTAAGGGAGATTGCTGCTAACACTCATAAAACTGAGGTTGGAGCTGAAAAAGTAATGGAGATATTGCTCCACAGTAATGGGGCAACAACTACCATTGCGAACTAGAAAACCAGATGGCAGTGCTATTAACCCAATCCTAGCTTGTCCCTAGATATGGCTGGGAATAACAGTCGGTGGAGAACATATTTA
This sequence comes from Mandrillus leucophaeus, assembly GCF_000951045.1. NCBI lineage: Eukaryota > Metazoa > Chordata > Mammalia > Primates > Cercopithecidae > Mandrillus > Mandrillus leucophaeus. The sequence continues at coordinate 3,935,193 of NW_012109141.1, forward strand.
ATTAACTTTCCATCTAGTAGAGTATAAGGCAACATATTGAAAATATAACCTGGAGCACAGAGAGAGAGGTATTGGATGTTGAGTGCGGAGACTCAGTTCAGATCTTAGAGGTATAGTGTATACACTCTGTCTAAAACCCATCATCTTCCTAAAGTCACTCAACTGTCAGTACATTTTCCCTTATGCCTGTGCAGAACATCTATTTTCAGAATGGGCTACCCAACTACATTCCTATTTAGGGATTCAATGTATGTCAAAGAGAGGTTTGTAGAATGTCTGTTGGCCTTGAGAACAAAAATCTATACCTGAAAACAAATGTTTCACTTATTAAGCTCAACAAATACAGTTTACTTTTTTAATTTTTGAGACAACATTATATAATTTAGTGAACTTTTCTTTAAAAGTGATTAAGTGTAATAATTGTTTTAGACACTAGTAAGATATATATATGTGTGTGTATATGTATATATAATTTGCTCTGTAATAAACACATCACTAGAAAATAATGAGAAACAGAAAACAAACACCAACAATGGCAGGATTACATGTTTATTCTTTTTAAATGGGGATATGGAACATAAAAGGACCTTTATATATTTCTATGCTCTCATGACAAAGACACAGACTTGTTCTTAGACGTAAAAAAAATAGAAGCTGTTTCTGACCATCCCTAATTTTTATGTTTGCTTTGTGATCTCTGATTGTACCTGTTCTCATCTTACCCAGAGCAAGAGAGGAGTAGAAGGAAAGACTTCTCTGGCAGATATAGGTTATAAGCTGCTTTGGTCGAAACATTTTAAATGAAATATTGGATAGAGGAATTGTAATTGTTTTTTAAATTTTGTTTTTTATGATTTCTAGGGTTTTCTAAATTATACAGCATACATGAACATATTATCCATTAGAAAATAAACAAAATATTTTAAAATAATAATAATTATAAAATATATAACTTTGTACATTTTAGAGTATTTTTAATTTTAAATAAAATATGGACACTTTTTTACATTCTTTATTTTTACTACCATGCAAAAAGAATAAATGATTTATCAAATATAATGGCTACTTAACTATTTATTTTCAAGTAACAATTGATGTCATCTCTGTAGAAAAATAAGAATATATATTTTTGTTTTCTCTTTAAAATATTATATTTTAATGTACTATTTTATGTAAAAGTAAAGGCAAAATGGTGAGGCCACTCAAGTCAATTTTCATGTGTATTTTAGTTTTCTTCTCTAGGTACATTTAAGCTATTTAAGGGCCTGGCTATATTATGTATTTCATCAACATTCACCACAGCATATATAGGTCTAGGCAAACAATAATTACTCATTCACATACAGTGTAAAATTCAATTGTGTATATGTATTACTAATTAATTAACTCAATTAACATTAGTGGAGAATTGTGAGAGTAACACTATTCCATATACAGGGTTCCCACTATTTACCTAACAAGTACTCAGTTTAATATTTCTGGAGGCACAGAAAGATGGAAAGTGAGTTAATGTGTGTACACATTTTGAGTGCTGGGCATACCACAAGCATTTTAGCAACATTAGCTGTTATTGCCCCCGAAGTGACCTCCCTGAAATTGCGCAGCTGCTGGGTAAAAGTATGGCAGGAATCCTCAGATTCTTTTCTGCCAAACACCTCTTTCCATCATTGCCTGATTCCAAGATGCAAAAATGTCAGGGAAGTCTTTACACTGTGGTAGAGATCTTCCCAAAACTTTTAGTAGTCCCATCGTAGAGATGAGAAATAATCAGCCTCCTCTTAGAAGTTATCAGTACCATAAACAAGGGTATCGATATTTGTTTACCATATGGCCCCACTTGTTAAATCATGTTTCTATTTTTCTTTTTTCCTATATGTTTCCTGATATACGGGAGTGCTCTAGAAACTCAGACTTCAGGGGAAGGCATTTGAGGCCTTCTGGTATTTTTTGTTCCAGACTCAACAGGCTGTATTCTTTGGTCAATAATTCAGATGATGATCAGTACAAACCCCTTATATAGGCAAAGTAGATGCAAACAAAACCAGATGGTGCAGAATTTGTTTCTCTATGTTTCTCCAATTGCTTTTCTCACAGGATCAGGTCTCCCAAATCCATATTCATGGAAGAATTTACAGTTGAAGCTCTCCCACCATTCAAATATTTCAAGTAGGTGTCAGGCTAAACATTTCAGGATTGTTCTTGTCTCTTTTATGACATTTCAGTAGGGAAAAATCAAATTTAACTCTGCCTATTTATTTATCAAGGAAGAATTTTGTAGTAAAAGTCTGATTTTAATGTTTCTCACAGGAATTTCAATACTCTGTCATTCCAGGGTACCCTGGCAATGCCCAGCATGTATCTCTCTCTCTCTATATATATTATATATATATATAAAATTTACATTTTCATCTACCTCATTTTACTTTGAGCCCCTTGAGGACTGAGACCCAATCTATTTTGTTTTAATTTTTTTTTTTTTTTTTTTGTAACTTCAGCATCAAAAATGCTCAGTCTGGGTCTGGCACTTATTTATTCAATGAAGGCATCACAAATTTTGCACAAACGGAACTGCAAAATTCACTTTATTAAAGCTTACTGTATTGTTGCTCAGGTAAAGCTGGATATGCAGCATTAGATATCTCAGGATTATGTTAGGAGAAATCTTCAATAATGCCACCAAAGAAGGATCATAGTCTTGTGGTTTCACATATTTGGGGGAAATTCTCCAACTCTTTCTCAACTTGGAAACCATTTGGCTTTCATTAAATACTGGTGACATTAAAACCATTTCCAATATCCCAGGAGCAATAAAAAAAAAAAAAAAAAAAAGCAGATATGGCATTAAGAGAGATGGGATTTATGGGGTAAGAAATAGCCAACTTTTTTTTCCTCCACTCTTGTTGTTTCTTCCTCACAGAAAACTTGCATCAAAGATAAAAAAAAAAAAATCTGAAATAAGCTATCGTAAGTTATCAAAATAATTCCACTTTGAACAATGAGGTTTTTTTGTAGAAGAAAAAGAGAGCTCAGTCGGGCGCAGTGACTCACACCTACAATCCCAGCACGTTGGGAGGCAGAGCTGGGCAGATCACCTGAGGTGGGGAGTTCGAGACCAGCATGATCAACATGGAGAAACCTCATCTCTACTAAAAATACAAAATTAGCCAGGCGTGGTGGCATGTGCCTGTAATCCCAGCTACTGGGGAGGCGGAGGCAGTAGAATCGCTTGAACCTGGGAGGGGGAGGTTACAGTGAGCTGAGACCATGCCACTGTACTCCAGCCTGGGCAATAAGAGCGAAACTCCATCTCAAAAAAAAAAAAAAAGAAAAAAAAATAGAGCTTAGTCTTGTTTAATGAATATTTATTGAAACTTTTTCTGTGCTAGGTACTGCGCAATGAGTATAATATCCAACAAAGAAGACAAAGTCTTTTAATATAATAACATACATATTGTGTTTATTTTGGAATCAAGGTATATAAGATATGAATGTTCCATGATTTCAGTACAATCAAGAGTAAAGCAGATTGCTACCTCAAAATGAGATTGGCAAAAACTATGCTAAAAGAATTTTTAGGTACTGCAGATAGAAAGACTTATGACTTATCTGTAATTGGTATTCAAGAACTTAGAAAATAAAGAAACCATCTCTAAACAGAAGTGATGGGACATGGTACATTTCAGAAACATAAAAAATGGAGCAGAACCAACATGACCCCCAAACAAACAGCCATGTTTGCATTGATACTTCTAGCTATAGCTTAAGTGAGGAGTAATCTGAACCCAATTCTACAAACACAATTTATATTATTGTACATTATCTTTTTAAACTAAAGGCTTTGTGTGTGTGTGTGTGTGTGTGTGTGTGTG
>NW_012109141.1:3939111-3961441 GCF_000951045.1 Mandrillus leucophaeus
AGATATAGCCCAAATCATTCTCAATTAATAGAATAAATTCATAACCAGACACAAACCAAGTGGGTAGTATTAAAGGTTAATATCTCTAGTAGGTTAACCTCAAAATTCTGCTGCCTATAGTAAATAGATAAGGTAAAAAGGACTCTCTACAAATGGATAAAATGATTGTCAACAATAGTTGTACATCAAAAGTTACCTAAAGAATTTTTAAAAAGAGAAAGAAATAAGTACCTGGGTACCAGTCCTAAAGATTTCTGAAGTTCTAATTCATTGGCCTAGGATGTGCCCTCCTTTTTTCTTTTTATTTATTTATTTATTTATTTTTGAGACGGAGTCTCGCTCTGTCACCCAGGCTGGAGTGCAGTGGCGCAATCTCAGCTCACTGCAACCTCTGCCTCCTGGGTTCACGCCATTCTCCTGGCTCAGCCTCCCGAGTAGCTGGGACTACAGGCGCCTGCCACCACATCCAGTTAATTTTTTGTATTTTTAGTAGAGATGGGGTTTCACCATGTTAGCCAGGATGGTCTCGACCTCCTGACTTCATGATCCGCCTGCCTCCGCCTCCCAAAGTGCTGGGAAAACAGGCATGAGCCACCGTACCCGGCCTTTGCAAAAGCCTCTCTAAGTGATACAGATGCACACCTAAGTCTGAAAGCCTCTGCAATATGCTCTTCCTAACAAGGTTTATTCTATGTTAATGTCACATGTTACCCTTTCTATTGAAAAACACAAATGTAGGTGACTCGGTTCTAACTGCTTAGGTGAACAAGTTATCTTCAGGGGAGAAATTGTAAGTAAATACTGCTACTTATAAATATATCATATACTGTATTTCTTATTTATTTATTTATTTTGAGATGGGTTCTAGCCCTGTTGCCAGGCTGGAGTACAGTGAGTTGAGATCAGTGTTTCACCATATTGGCCAGGATGGTCTTGATCTCTTGACCTCATGATCTGCCCACCTCGGCCTCCCAAAGTGCTGGGATTACAGGTATGAGCTACCGTGCCCCACCCAAATAGTGTATTTCTTAAAGCAAACACATTATTATTCCTCTTAAAAAACTTTATTAGACTTGCCTTCGAGTCACTGTATGCACAAAAATTATGAACAGTCATTTATTTTAGGATATTTGGGATGCCTTTGCAACCAAGGTCACCCTAGTTTTCCATTTTATATTCTGGCAATAATGTCAAGTATATTTCACCTGACTGTCCAGAAGATTTTTACTATCCTCTTGACATCCTAGTGATGCTTTACAAATATTTTCTAGTATATCCAAGTATTAGTTGTATTGCTGGGAGGTGGGGTTTAATTTACCATAGTCCTCAGCTTTTCTGCAAAAAACAGAAGCCACCCCTCTTTCTTCTTAGACCAGCTCTAACATTCTGCAGGTAGCACAGCAAAGAATAGGAACAGGTATCAAGTGATGTGGAGGAGGCAGCTTTTATTGACCCAGAATTTTTCAATGTTGCCATTAGCAATAATGGTTCTAAAAAGAAATAATACTTATAAACATATACTCATTACTGCAAACTTCACTAATTAAGACTGAGAAGTTAAAATCTCTGAGGTTTTACTGTAATTGACATTGTTCAGCAGTGGCAATTAAACTCAGCCATTCCAAAGAAACTAGACTGACCGAAGTTCAATTAAACGTTAAAAGAAACTCTGAGTGTTTAGCCAGTTCTGAAGCAGTTCTCTACTATGATGAATAAAATAGTGCCTCATAGTCACTTCAAATAAAATTGATAAGAGCTAAGCGGTAAAGTTTCACCCCAAAAATAAGTCTTCAATATATTTTTGCCCTAAGTATGATAGAATAAGCCAATTTGTATTTAATGAGGAGATACCAAGAATAGTTAAAGAAAAAAAATAGGTCATAATTCTACCCTGTTAAAGATACAGTGTTAGACTACCTCCTAATTAGCCCATGACATTTTCTTAAAGGCAAGTGATGAATCTAGGCATACAAGTGTCCAATTGTACCACATAACTTTGAAGTGTATTTTGGGACAAGCTACTCTACTCATTAATGAAGCATCTAAAACACCTTTTTACTAGGTAAAGGCCACAGGTTTTAAGCATGACTTGCTTTTACCCTGACCTTGTTCCCTTCAAAAACTTCTTCCATAATCATTTTTTCTTTCTTTCTTCTTTTCTAGGATTTTTGTCTCTCTTAAAATGTATCTTTTGATCATTACATAATTAACTATAGTTAAAATTTAAAGGCTCTCATATTGTTAAATGAAGAAAGATTATTGATAAAATATAAATTGTACTTAAGTTAATTGATCATCAAAGTAACAGCCATCAAAAATTGACTACAGTAAGCCACATCTGGGAATATATGGCTATTCCTTATCTTCTTACTAAACAGAGGCACTTGGAATGTTACTAGGTATAGCATAAGCCAATTAACTTACATTGGAACTTTGATTTTATTTAAGTTAAAGAAAGCAGACTCTAATTATTAAGAAAAAGTTTATTATGATACCCCACAGAAAATTATGTCACTCTTAAATATAAGAGGACTGCCTTTTTAGGATGCCAAATACCACAACATCTGCTAATTCAAGGAAAAACTATATTCCATTAGAATTATAAATAAATTTTTTTTCAGAGAGAAGAGTTAACAGATGGCAGGGGATGATTTTCCATATTAACAAGTTAGCAATGGTAAAAAAAAAAAAGATTTATATAAAAATAGTATTTTTGCCACTTATCTCTTCTTCCTATTGTACTTAAGGAAAGGTTTAATAATACAAGCATTATATGTAACATAAAAAACTATGAACTCAATAAATTAAATCTTTTCATAGCTCTTTTTTATATTGAAAATGTCAAAATAAGTTAGCATATCAGAGCCTATTTAAGGAGGCCTCAGTTATGTTCTGCCATTGTACAGAATAATTGTCACTGCACTGAAGACAAACTAATAAAGTAACAATAACCTCATTTACTGTGAACCTTCTGTGCGTCTGGCACAGAGCTGGGCAACAGTATATTATCTAACAACACCAGCAATTCTGCAAAGAAATGTTATCATCCCTATTGTAAAAATAGAGAATCCAAATTACTTAACCCCAAGCAATTAATAAGTAATATGCAGAGTTAGGATAAGAACACAGGTCTCTCTTGTTCCCAAGTGACAACTTTGTCCCATTCATTCATTTAATTGGTCCTTGTTTCCATGACTTCATTTGCATGTTAGAATTATATTGTGATACTGCTTCCATATAAGATCATGAACTCTCAAGTAAAGGCAAAACTGAATGAATTCTTTATTGCTAGAACAAAATCAGGTTTTCATTTAGACTCAATGTTTAAGTTCAACAGGGAACCTTGATCATTCCACAGGAGAATTGTGAGTCCCTATATTTCAGTTTCCTCTAGGGCTCAGAATACAGTGTTGTTGTTGTTGTTGTTGTTTCTTTCTTTTGTTTGTTTGTTTTGATTTTTTTATGCAGGAGCTGAATGCCTAATTGACATTTTGATTCCACATTTATTCCATATCTCTTCCTTATCTGCTCTACTACTGAGATAAAATGAAGCACTCTTCTTCCTGCTGGAGTCTCAGCAAACAAAGGATCAATTACACCTTCCCAAGGACTTCCAAGTGTCTCTAGCATCTCTGAAAGGAAGGGACCTGACATATTAGAGAAGAGATTAGTGTGACCTATCCCATTAGCTCCACATGGACTTCTGACAGTCCTGAAGTTGGATGTTATAGACCTCAGGAACCCACTGTGCAAGGATAGCTCATGAAGAAGTAGACAAGTCTTTCTCATCTTTTGTTGTTGGAAAATAATGTAGGGCTTGTTTTTCAAATCCTTGTGCAGTATAATGGTAGTAGCTAACATTATTGAAAGTGTACTGTGTACCAGGTACTTCTCTACGTAATAAATGTGTGTATGTACACATGCACATATTTATGTATACTTAATCAATGACAATTCTATGAGGGGTTATTATTACCATGCCCATTTTATAAGATGAGGAAGCTAAGGCCCAAAGGGGTTAAGTGACATGACCACATGACACAACAAGTAATAGAGGAGCTGGTGGGGAGTAAGATCCAATTTATCTAACTCCAGGGTTCTCTAGTCTGCACTGCCGTGAACTTTGCTGTCAAATTGGCAGTGTTCCCCAGCAGCCTCACAAGACCACACTTCCCTACTTTACAGCTGACATGCTGATGGTATTTAAAAGAAAATGAAAATTATATATAAGAACATAATTCTTGACAGAATGACCTACCAGTCTCTCTTGTTTCCTGGTAACATTTGCAGTTGTTAACTGCTGTCTAGGAAAATTACTGTCCCACTAATTCAGAATAATTAACTTAACTTTGAATAGAAGATTGATTGGTGACCTTGAAACAAAATTTTGACAGATAAAAATCTTCAAAGAGTATATAGTCTCTATTTTTAATGAAGTACAGTGAAGTTCATTATGTGATCAGTGGGTACAAAGAAATAAGACTACATGCAGAAATTACATCTCAGTCCTAAAAGGTTTCATTTATCCTTAGTGGCAAGAACTAAGTGCACAAAATAAATACAATATCTTTTATTTAACTAAGAAAATGATTTTATAAACAATTGTATTTGAGGTAAATTTACCTAATGGAATGCAGACATTAACTGCCTCGGAGGTTTTGCATCAGACATAGCTTGGTATAAAGTTAGGAGAAAATAATTTCAAATAAAGTAACAGATTAAAGTTCTCAAACTAGTGCAATAATTTGTCAGTTATTTGTTATAAGACAGTTCATCTAAATGTCTATACCTCCATTCATTTATCTCTAAATGAGGAATATATATATATACACACACACACATACATATATATATATAGTGAGTTAATTATGAGAATTACACAAATTATAAACCACTTAGTATTCATTTAGTAATAGTTCCAAAATTCTATAGTGCTTATACATTTCACAGAAACTCTACTATCAAAATATGTTATTTCATTAATAACATAGTATTTTGTTAACTAATCAACATTAAACAACGTTCTTTTCTAAATATTTCTAAACCTAGATATGTCATTTTGTCACATCAGTAATGCCCCATAGTATCTTTTTCCTTGCAATTAAGTAATCTCCCACATCTCATGCACATTTTAATGTGTATTGTGATGAGGAAAGAGGAGGTATATTAACCCTGAAATCCATCACAATATGCATAACATGCTCAGGTGCCTGAAATCCATCACAATATGCATAACATGCTCAGGTGTGTGATGGACTAACACACATGTTACTCATTATTTTTATCAACAAAGAGCTTATTATCAAGTGGGAAAAAACATTTATGAAAAATTAATAAAGAATATAGTACACAGTAAAATTTTAATTGCATGGGAAAATTAAGAAATATAGCTATATATAATAATGTAATAATTAAATTTTATATTACATTCAGCATAAGGTAAAAAATTGGTGAAATATTTGATTTATCTAGAGAACACTTAAAGGATATTTCACTTAAAATCTTCAGCAAATTCTAAAGTATCAAGCAACATGGCTATGGGAACGGAGTCTTTCTGATTGCTTCACTGGCATGACATTGATCATAGTAAAAATGAACGAATTTACCTAGCCATATTTTTCTGAAAAGAGTAGTGATAGGGTTACAATGACCATTGCCATAATAATAACTGAAACTAGCAAGAAATATATATCTTTACATATTATTGATAAGGATCCTAAGTATTTGATTTTCCTTAAAATAACTTTGTTTGCAGAATAAAGTTACAGATGGATTGGAAGTTGGGCCAATCACTTGCCCATTTGCTCTCAAATTTGTTTTCCTTTCTCTGTTCGTTCACCCAGCGGCTTCCTATTAGTTTTCTCTAATGTAAGCCCCAGCAGGAGGCTGTGATTAGGAGGCTAGGAGAAGCCAAAGCATTTCTAATTCTCTCTCCCTGCTTTAAGCAGTATCTGCTTCTCTTTCATAATTTCAACACTTGCTGAGTGTCCCCTTATCGTCTTTCCAGCTCCTCCAGGATGGCTTTAGCACTAGTTTCTGGTAGCAATAGTCTGTCTTTGTCCTTACAGCTCTAGAGTTTAGGACAATTTCTGTAGTTGCTTATACTTGCATTGCCCTCCTCCCCTTTCCCAGTGTTTAGCTTTTTCAACACTTCTGTATCTATTTCCCCATATTGAATTCTTTTATGTAATTACCTGGGTTCTGTTTTCCTGGATGGGCCTTGAACACCACAGGGGTACAGGGGAGCTTTTTTCTGATGGAATCATTAGCATAGGGTGACTACACTTTCACATTCATTACGCCTTCCAGGTAATGGGCGGGCTACCACATCCATCTCCCATTGCTCAGCAGAGCTTCCTGTACTCACCTGACACTACAAGCAGTACACTCTGCCTCTGTTCCTGATCCATATATGTCTCTCTTGCACATTTGCATGAGAGAATTTGGTGAACTTGCCTCACAGAAGAAGATTTTTTTTATTATTTTGAAAAATTATTAGCTGAATGGCCTCAGGTGGAACTTCAAACAGGCTCTCAATTTGTTTGGTAACTTCAAACACATCACCAGACCCAGAAAACGCAGTGGAAAAAAAATGGCACATGAAATTAGGAGTCAAACTGAATTTGATTGGAGTTTTCTTTCCACCACGAACCAGCTGTTTGGCCCACGGTGATGGCAGCAGAGACAGGTAAAGATTGTGGGGAATTAAATGAATATAAAATGGACATAAAAGATTATTCATGAATATGACACAGAGACAGAAAAGGAAAACAAAATGATGTGTGCTTCATCAGAGAGATTAATGTATACAATTTTTTTTTTCTTTTTACTTCCTAAACTACTTTTAAATCTTGCCATGTGACTTGTCTTAGGAATTTAAATTTAGTTTAAAGGATTTTATTCTTTTCAGGTGTTAGTTAGCTAAAGGAAAGTTTTATGGGGTGGGGAAGAGAAAATGCAAAAGGAGAACTTCTAGAACTGTAAGTTTCTAGAAAAGGCAGGAAGGATTTTGTGTTGTGAGATAAGAAGCAGAAATGTTATTTCCAATGGGATGAAAAAGAGACATTGTGAGGCCCAGACATGATCAGGGACAAGCTAAAGTTATTTTGCTCTTGGTTTCTCCTTCAAATACCTAGTCAACTCCTTGGCGTGTCATAAATCAACAGCAACGACATTATTAATTCTTTCTGTAAATAAAATAGATGTTGGTATAATTGTAATGCATTGATGTAGTGTCTGACATCCTAGTGAAAAGTGTAATGCGCAGTAAATCTAGGCAGAGGGCTTTATAACTGTATTCTGTGTTGGAAACAGAAGTATTTGAACCCAGGAGTCAACGAGTTACTCTTTGAAAAAGCAAGAATTGTAGAACATGAAGGAGATTTAATAGGGCTTTACTTTTGTAGTCCTGCTGAGTTACTATTATCCAAAATACACAAAAGCTGTTTTCACTTTGTTCACAATTTCTCCTAATGGCTTTTCCAGATAAAAGTATTTTCTATGTGTGATTATTCAGGTCAGTGCATTGTTTAAATGCAATTGTTTTGTTGCCTTTTATGCCTTTTAGAAAATGGCATGAAAAAATTATAAACTTCACTAGAAACCTTGCATTTTATTTTTTGGCTAACTAAATCTTATGCAGGTACATGGGCAGGCTGACAACATGTCTGAGTGTTCCAACAAATGAATTTTTATTTGAATTGTAACATTGTTGATAATACCTACCTCTGAAACATCATCTGTGATTTGAAGGACATTGACCCCACTATTGCAACCAAGAATTGCAATTTTTGTGCTTTTTCAGTGTCACTGGTGTAAATTGGTTAGTTTTTTTTTTTTTTCCTTAACAAAAGCCACTCAAACACATCACTTTTCTCTGAATGCCAATTAGGAAGTAACACTGTGGTCCATATGACCTCACATTAAAATCACCTTTGTAACTTTCCCCAAATTCTGATGCCCAGTCCTCAGTTGCTGGTAATTATGATTTAGTACTTAGGCATGGAGCCCTAGCATTAGTATGTTTTCATGTACGGCTTGCTTGTGAATTTTTGTTGTAGAGAGAAGAAAATAAAATGAAAAGTAAGGTATGATTTCTCTCGTAGGATGAGTTTATAATCTTTTTTTCTTTTTGAGACCGAGTCTTGCTCTGTCGCCCAGGCTGGGGTGCAGTGGCCGGATCTCAGCTCACTGCAAGCTCCGCCTCCCGGGTTTACGCCATTCTGTTGCCTCAGCCTCCCGAGTAGCTGGAACTACAGGCGCCCACCACCTCGCCCGGCTACTTTTTGTATTTTTTAGTAGAGACGGGGTTTCACCGTGGAGTTTATAATCTTAATAACCATTCAAAGTCTTAAGTACTTAAGTCCTCTTGGAAATTGGAATGGAGGGAGCCATGTGGGAAGAGAGCCCTGGTGATAGGATAGCTTGGGTAGTTTAGACAATAGAAGGGGAGGGGAAGGCTGAGTGAGGTTACATAGGGGGTGAAATTTCACCAGAAAAATTAATGGTAAGTGAGTACTGAATCACAGAATTGCTTATATGTCTAAAATATACTGGTATCTTTTACAATTCTATTTTATTTAGATACGTGGTACAAATAGCCAACTGGGTTAATACACACCAAGATATAATGATTTTAGTATATTATGTAAATATAAGTACTGTTCCAGCTCCTATAAACACTTCCAGGCCCTTGACCTCAGCATTTTGTAATGAACTATCAACTTGCTTATAACTTTATTTTCTAGTCTAAACCTCTGATCTCACACTTCTTACACCGGCAATCTCAAGCAGTCATCTTCCCCAAGTCCCCTGACTCAACTCTCTCTCCATCCACATAAAACCTCACCTCATACCTTCATATGTGTGTGTGTGTGTGTGTGTGTGTGTGTGTGTATCTATATACATATCTATATACATATAGATACACACACACGTGTATATATATACACACACGTGTATATATAAAATACATATATGTGTGTATCTATATGTGTGTGTGTGTGTATATATGTACACACACACACACACCCCAAGTCCTTCTCCAACAGTTGAGCAGCCTCCACCCACAGCTTTCCCTTCTTCCCTTTTCTCACTCAGTGAGTGGAAGTGCCATTCTTCCTACAGTCTTCACATTTCCTCTGGATCTTCACTCCTGTCTATCTTCTTGTATATAGAAGAAATTCCTTCTTCAAATAATTATATTTACCTTTCAAAGCCTTGTTGAAACTTCATTTTATAAAGGAAGCTTCCTATGACTTATATTCTTCTCTTTCTGTGTGGGAGAAAGGAAGGAGGAGGGGGCTAAAGTCCCTTATAGCATCTAGTTCCTACATATAATATGTGATTGTTGATTCAATTGTTTGTCTTCCCCACTACATTCTATACCCCTTAAAAGACGCCACCTTGTGGGAGGCGTGGTGGATCATGCCTGTGATCCCAGCACTTTGGGAGGCCAAGGTGGGAGGATCACCTGAGGTCAAGAGTTCAAGAGCAGCCTGGACAACATGGTAAAACCCTGTCTCTACTAAAAAAAAAACAAAAATTAGCTGAGCATGGTGGCAGGCGCCTGCAATCCCAGCTACTCGGGAGGCTGAGACAGGAGAATCACTTGAACTCAGGAGGTGGAGGTTGCAGTGAGCCAAGACCACAACATTGCCCTCCAGCCTGGGCAACAAAAGCGAGACTACATCTCACAACAACAACAACAAAAAAGCCACCTTCCCTTATTCAACTTTCATTTACCAGTATCTAGTGTGAACAGAGCATACAAAAACTCTTCCATCCCAATGGAAAAAAACAGAATATAATTTATTTTGAAATAAGTAATGGAACATATCATACATAGTTTATTTATGAGTTGCAAATATTAAGGAGAACTTAGAGACCAGCTAAAATCTCCACATCATCCAGAATTGTCAGTGATTGTTATAGGCATTTAAAGGTGGTAGCATAATGAGACATCAAGGAGACCTACTTGCAAAGCTTTGTATGAATTTATAACAAATGGCCAAATGCTGTGAGCTCAACTCTGCAGTGAACAATAAGTCACAGCCAGGTTGAGAGTCAGCATCAATTATAAGCTTACTCTGATGACATGCTACAAGGAGAACAGAAGGTAATGTCTAAGTGTGTCCCACAGCTTTCTGGTAAGAAAACAAAATGAAATCAGGATAAATACATAAGTGTATCCGTATATATATATATGTATATATACATATATGAAATTAGGAAAAACACAGAAACATACATATATGTATATATGTATACATATATACACACATATGTATATATATGTATAAATACATGTATATACACATATTTGTATATGTTTTTTCTGATTTCATTTTGTTTACCAACTGAAATTTTTTTTATATATATATATGAGTTTCTTTAAATTTCAGTTGGTTACAAACAAAAGAAAAATAAGTCACATTTTGCAGGGAATGTTTCAAGCTCTGAAGAGACATCATGGGAAATTATCCATGAATAATTTTGCCACCTTTGTGAGATGATTTGAATGGTGGCGTGCTACATATGCTGGAGTTATTGTAGGAGGCTTTTCTGAAGTTTGGTAATTTGGGGTTCTAGTTTATATTAGATGTTTTTGATGTGAAATGTGACCCACACTTCCTTAATTAAGGTTGTTTTTATTGCTCTCCCAACAAAATCACTTAGAGGATTTTGGAGAATAGAGAACCATTAAATTAAAATGTTCAGCTATAATAATTTTGGGTTGGGTACGGTGGCTCACACCTGTAATCCCAGCACTTTGGGAGGTTGAGATGGGTGGATCACTTGAGGTCAGGAGTTCAAGACCAGCCTCGCCAACATGGTGAAACCACGTCACCACTAAAAATACAAAAATTAGCCAGGCTTGGTGTTGTGTGCTTGTGGTCCCAGGTACTCAGGAGGCTGAGGCACAAGAATCGCTTGAACCCAGGAGGCAGAGGTTACAGGGAGCCAAGACTGCACCACATCACTCTAGCCTGGGCAACAGAGTGAGACCCTATTTCAAAAAAAGAAAAAAAAGAATTTTGAAATTATGGAGTATTGGCGAAGAAGACAGCTAGGCATGGTGGCTCATGCCTGTAACCTCAGCACTTTAGAAGGCCAAGGTAGATGGGGTCGCTTGAACCCAGGAGCTCAAGAACAGCCTGGGCAACATAGTGATACCCTGCCTCTACAGAAAGTAAAAGTAAAATAAATTAGCCAGGAGTGGTGGTGCATGCCTGTAGTCCCACGTACTGGGTCGGGGGTAGGTGCTGAGGTGGGAGGGTCACTTGAGCTTTGGTGGTAGAGGCTGCAGTGAGCCGAGTTCCTGCCACTGCACTCCAGCCTGGGTGACAGAGTGTAACCTTGTCTCAAAAAGAAAAAGAGGCACAATCTTTAGCAAACGATTATTAATGATGTGTGAAGTTTATATATAATGTGCTTATTCAGCAATCATAATATGATGGGGACATTCTCCTCATAATAGTCATGATTTTTCGACTAACCTAAACCTGCTCAAAAACTTTGTACATTTCCATTAGAATCAGAATAACATCGATATTGTGAATGTGCTCCAAGTCCAAAGGCCCTGGATTGTCCTTCCTCTCTGACCACTCTTTGCTCCACTCTCGCTCTTCCTCTGTGTGCTCTGGCCTCTGTAGCTCTCCTGGACCCTTGCACAGGCCACATACATCTGCTTCAGAGAGTCTTTATGTGTTGTGTGTCATTACTTTTTCCTGGAATGACATCCTCACTGATTTTAGCAGTGCCAGCTCTTCTCATTGTTGCTATCTGAAAGACGCCATGTCCTCAGGCCGTCTATGACATCTAATTGAAGAAAACCCCAGTCATTACCTCCCAGTCTTCTGCATTCCATTACCCAATATTATTTTCTTCCACAACACATTCCAATATCTGATATCATCCTATTTTCTTGGTTTCTGATTTCTTTGTTTTCTTTTTTTCTCCCTTGACTATAATCTCCATGAAAACAAAATAAAACAAAACCATATTTATCATGTTCACTGTGGCATCCCCTAAATCTAAGATATGTGGTACTCAAATAGCTTCATATAAGTAAATCATTGAATGTTTCACTGCATGTGTATGTTGCCTTCTTCCATGGCTAGAAAATGTTCGTACCCTTCCAATGGATAAGTAATCACCCTTATGATTTCCAAGAATGGGGAGTTGTAAATCTTTCAAATTAATCCTGTAACTGTATAATACCAACAACCTTTAGTTTCACTTAGTAATGCTTCCACATTTGATCCTAGTTAAAAAATTATCACCCCTTTTTCTGGATGCTGCTGGTTTTATATCTGATGGATTTACTTACTACACTCCTACTTGAGCTGAGAGTGGGTGGGTTGGTATACTACGTCAATTGATAGATTAATTTATCCAGCAAGTATTTATCAAGCCCTTCCTATCTGCTTAGTGCTATGCTTGGTGTAGGACATAAGCTGAAGTGGCTGTAACCTTCATGGAGTTTGCAGTTTACTAATATACAGAGCACACAATCAAACTTTTTAACAATGAATCACAGAAAGTGTTATGATTTGGGAATGGCAGAATGTCACGGCATACAAAGCTGGAACACCAGACTCAAGATAGCATGATAGGGAAGACTTCCCGAAGCAGCAGCATCGAACCTGAGACTGGAAGGGTACATAGGCATCAGTCAGGTGAAGTTTAGCATCTACCTGGCCTAATTCTCCAATGAGAATAGTTTCTGGAACCCAGCCTTTAAAGTGCTTCATTCTATTGGATGCAGTGTTAAAAAGTTGGTTTGCTTCCAAATGTAGTCCATCTAGTTGCTGCCGTCATCATCATTGTCATCATCATCAGTATTTATTCCGTGAAGAGTTACCTCTAAAAACGTTACATGATTTAGTCAAGAAACTTTCACAACAACCTTAGCAGTAAGCACTGAGCGTATATTTGCTTCACACATGAGGAAGTGAAGCTCACACTATTTCACCCTGGCTCACCCAGCTACTCAGTACTATGTGCTTCTGTTCTCTGCTGCTCCCCGTGATGTTTGCACTGGACTCAGTTTGCTTGGAGATGCATTCTTTGGTTCATAACATGGGTAACATATCAATGGAGACAAAAGGTGACCTATGCTGCGTGGTTTAATGCCCAGGTCTCCTGGCCTGTTACTGACCTTGTGGATCCTAGATCGTTTCAGATAATGGCAATAGACACTAAACAATGCAGCATCAGTTCAGGTCTAGGGTTGCTATAGTGGCTTACTCTGTGACATAAAAGAAGGAAAATGCACTTTACCTCAGACTGCTAGACTGAAATCCACAACACTGCCTTGAGTTTTAATGATCTTATAGCTATCGCATGAAACAGTATGCTTCTTTAACTTAACCTTGCAATAGAACATTTTGAACAAAAAGTTTCTTGACACAGGGATGTTACCATGCACTGGCTGTACCAAAAATATTCATCGCCTCTGAAGAATATCCATGGCCTCTGAACGAAACTTCCGCACTTGACTCTCTTCTACACCCTCTCCAGAGCTTCAAGGCTTTGCCATTAAGGTGAACTAACAGTTGTATTTGCTAAACCCACATTCTGATGATCGGAAACACACACTTAATGGCTGTCTGTCTGGCTTGGCTCAATCTTGAGTTTTTACCTTCACAGTAGCAGTGGGTTCCTGTATCCTTATCTTTAAGATAGGCCCTACTGCCAAATTCCAACAACAATCTTGACCTGAGGCAGTCAGTAGCAAACAAGCCCAGTGACTACTGGTCTTCAGTTTCAAGTTGTATGTGCTACTCTTCCGGAAGTGACCATGTGACCCAGTTCTTGAAATCCTTTTCTTTCATTAGTTACCATCCCCTGTCCATCTCCAGGCGTCAAGGTTGTATAATTTAGGGTTTGTTTGGATGCTTGTTTTTGCCGTTTAGGGACCTGTCTATTCCTTTTCTGATAATGGAGACCTGGTTTTGGCTTGTCAGCCTCTCTCTGGGGACCTCATAGGAAATTGGGTAAAAAAGTAAACTTTCAAAGTTCTCACTCCTAAGGAACTCAGTTAGGGACTGCATATATACACATATGCATACATACATATATATGTATATATACGTGTGTGTGTATATATATGCACTCTCTCTATATATATATATATATATTTTTTACTCATCTGTAAGAACCTGTTGCTACTTGAAGATCTTTTGCAAAATTATCAAATTCATATAATTATCAAGACCACAGTAGGTAGTCTAAATGTGTGAAACCAGCCATTTAGGGAATACGGTCACCTGAGGGCCTGTCCAAACAGTCAAAGCTATTCCTTTAGATTTCACTCTGTCTGTGTTTGAATGTGATCCTTCTGTTCCCATACATCCTACTTTTCCTTAGGAGATGAAAATTTGCTTTTTAGGCAAAGTCTCCAATTTTGAAGAATTGGTAACTAATCCAGAAACAATAAAAACTAATATCAAGAAGGCAAAATATAAAATGAAACAAAGAAATAAAAGTGATAACTGTAACAGCTTTCTGGAACTGACCTAAGACCTTTAGCTTATACCAAAAGCTGACATAACTCCAGTAATATTCATCTAGTATAGCACAATGAGTTACAAAGCTTGTATAACTTCTTGCGTTAACAGCACCCTGGTATCTGGAACTAAAGTTGAGCCTCAGCCTTCTTAGGCTCTGACTCTCCAGAAAAAAATAATTATCAAAATTCCAATGTAAAATGGCAATCTAGTTTGGTTCATCACTTCCAAACAGATAACTGAAAGCTGTGAACACTTATAGATATATACATTAAAGTATGTAATATTACTAACAGGAGCATTGATGCTACTGCTACTACTAATAATAATTGGTAGTAATATTATATATTAGGAGTTTTTCAGACTTGAAAATGTCATGGCCATAAACTCCAGATTCATGTGTCTGGGCTTTTTCTGATTTCAGCTAATCTGATTAAGTTCCATATAAAGATAGTATAATCATCAGCAGAAATGGTGATTTTAAAGCATACCTAGGGGAAAATGAAACATCCGGGACTCCCAAAGAGGTTTGATAAGTTTAAGCAAATCACTTTTGCCAATATCTGGGGCCACTTTTATTTCTAACAATCTTTTACTGTTACTGACAACATTCGTGGTATCCTCTCACCTGACAGCAGCTGTCATTATAAAAATTGCCAAGCCAATTCAGAGAGCACCTGCACAATGCTGGGGACTTAAACTTTTAACAACCTTCAGGAAAGCCTAGACTCATTACCACCTCTTGTCAGCTTGTACATGAGCTCATCTTTTAGTTGCAAAAGTTGGCAGATTAGAATATTATATATGACAGATCTGAAATAGCATCGATGACATCCTTCCCTGTAGTGTCTGTGAAAAGAAGCATTATGAAAAATCACATTTAGAAATTTGATAAGTACTCTACAAATTGAAGGAGGCTAGGTTCATGGCTATTTATAATCTATTTCATTTGTCATTAAAAATTCTAGCACGCTGTGAGTTTTAAATGTTATAAGGATATCAGAAATGCTATGGAATGTTACTCCTTGGCACATATTGATTTTTTGCTCTTAAGACTTTTTAAAATTTATTTCCCTAGGTATATTGAAAGAACACTAACCTTTTCTTTTGAGTATAGTCTTTTCTACTTGACAAACTATCTTTTCTTTCTCTGCGTTGCGTTTCTGAAGTTGGATTATGCTCCCTTATATAGACCTCTCTGTCACAACTCCTGAAAATGTTTTGTCAACAAACTATTGTTTTTAAGTAATAATTATTTCCTTTCCCAAAAATTCAGTGAATTTGTTATACATGAAACAGAAATAGAACTTTCAATTTCCAGAGATTAACATCATATAACCAAAGCTAGCATATGGGATTTAACTAATTCTAGGCAAAAGCAAGGAAATATAACAGTCTGCTTTTCTTGGGTACTCCTATAGTACATTACTACCATTTTTGTTTCTGAAATTATAAGCTATACTTTGCAGACTCCTCTTATTATCTGTGTTGCTAACCTCTAAAAATACAGATTATCAACCACCAGATAAGACTTCTATTTAAAGGTTTTTAATTTCTTTCTTTTTCTTTATTACATTATTGTTCATACTTTGAATATTTCCTATTTTTTAACTCATTGATTCTAAGTCATGACAGCGTAAAGGAGAATCCTCCTGAAATCATTGTTTTGATGAAAGGCAAAGGTGTTTTATATTTACACCATAACTGGCTTACGTACACTTGCCTTGTCCGATTTAGAAGGGACTTTGCATCAGGTTTTCTATTCTATGCACACAGATGATTTTGGCTAGTGGGTGGGCGTGAGTAGGCAGTTGTGGCAAGTGGAGTTCAAAATCCTAAACTCATATTTTATAAGTGGTAAGTCATAAATAACTTAGGATTCTATGCAGCTCTCCTTTACTGGTTTAATGAGGTAAAGGAGAACAGTCATCATATTAAATTATGTCAGTTTTTCTGGGAACAGGTGACAGAACAAATCATTTCAAACTCCCTCATTCTACATTCTAAGAATCCACTGAGGACTATAACTGCTGACCTTTGCGGCAGTGAGCTGTAGCTTGCGAAAAAAAATAATGAGTGAAGATTATATTTTACTGAACATTCTTACCCTAGACAAAATGATTCTTACCAACAGTCACCCCTATAAAATATTTCTCTGAGAACATGCATATTATCCATTAAAAAGAGCTTCCCAATATAGACATTCTTATTTTTCATAAACACTTTAGAATGTTAATTGCTTTGTTCAGAACTGAATTGAGGAAGAGTTTATATTTGACATATGCATGCATATATATGCATAACAATTATGCATCTCCATATATATGCACACATATATAAATGTATTTAAATGTTTTTGTCAACTAATGTCTATATCAGGCTACAGAAAAATTAAACTTTTGATTTGAAAGTTACATTAGTAAGAGAGCTAACATTTTATTATGTTTCTTTCAAATTTCTGGGACATTCATACTAAACCCACTACTTTTAAATTTCATGTTTCCTTAGATCTCAAATCAGCATTTGCTATTTCCTAAAGAATGGTTCAGGGACCATTAGTCACAAGAGATGCTTAATAAAGGAAATAAAGATTCCATGGCCACATGTGTTGGGAAACACTGTTATTCCTTCTAAAAGAAATGCGTGATTCTATTTTTATAGTAAAGGTTCTAAAACATGTGTTTAACTTTGTTTAATCTAGTATTCCCCACACGTTTGATTTATAAAATGTAAGATTCTTTGTCTAGGTAATTCTTAGCAACTTTTGTTGAAACAATAGTTAGCAAAAGTTTTGAACTTTTCATGGGAATGTATTATGTATTTATGTGTGTTTGCTTCAAATGCCTTTGATTTCTAACTTTCTCTTGGTTATGGCATGTGACACTTTCATTTATCTTGGGCATGGCATTCTTGAAACAGATTTATGTTTACTAGTAATTAATTATAATGAATAAGCCTTCTTCTTAAACAACATGCTATAATTGTTCCTTGTCTTTTAAGTATACTAACATGACAGAATAGAATGTTAATGATAAAATTTTTGTCACTTCAGTTAGCTGTATCTGAATAGACACTATGAAGATTCTTGTATCCAAATGTTTGCCATTTAAAAGAGTTTTCCTAATATGACTCATAGACTACTGGAATGGAAAGTGAGATCTGGAGATCATTTGGTCTCAATACAATTTTTTCCCTCTTGTATATAAAGGAAACAAAACAAAACAAAACAGAGAAAAACAACAAATCCAAAATTAGAACCTTTAAGGGAAGATAGAATCTACCAATAAGAGGGCATTATAGCAAAATGGTTAAGCTCACAGACTCTGGAGCCAATATATCTAAGATCTGTTCCTGATTTTACTAGTTGTGAGCCATTTGATTTGGGGCAAATTCTTGACCCTTTGAAGTTTTAATTCCCTCGTGTGTAAGTGAGTTTAGGGTGGTTGGGGCCAAGTGAGTTAAGTTATGTAAAACTTGATTACCTGGTGCATAGTAAAAGTTGTTTCATTTTTCTTTTTTTAAATACTGTTATTAAGATTGAAGTCTGTTTTTTAGCAAAATGTCTTCAGAGAACATTTTATTTAATGTCCCTATAGAGATTATTTGTATTTAATAAATTAACATTCAATAAGTATTATAAGAAAACACAGCAAGGTTGTGATCAAGGCTCCAAAGTGCCAAAGCAGAGCTACAGATACCAAGGATACAGAGGAATTCAGAAGCTGGAGATGTCACTCTGTGGTAGGATCCAAAGACACAAGGGGTAACAGGGCCGCTGGAGTCCTTGATCCTGTAGCATTTACAGTCTGGGGAAGGTGGTGGTCACAAGTGATAAGAAAGCAATGTATGCAGGAAACACGATGAGCAGTAAGAATGTAGTAGTCAGGACGGCTAGTGAGAGATTGCTCTGGCTCTGTTTGCCTAAATAGACAAGGAGGACTACATTAGCAGAAGGTTCTGTAGAGGAGGTGAATTTGTCCTGGAGGTGAAGAGTGAAGGCCAGTTAGCAGCTTGGAAAATGTCAGTGATTGAAAGCAAGTAGTTAAGTTCACTGATTTTTATAGCTATATTATTCTTAAAAGCAAGTCTGGTTTATAAATTCTGTACCAAATAGATCTAGGTTTTTCATGCTTTCTAAACTTTCATTCCTTTATCTCCAAATAGAAAATGTTCAACTTAAATTGACTGAATCACAATTACTCTTAATTTTAATAGTCTTTCTGATGATAAGGGAAGGGTTAGAATCACTCAAACAGCTTGACTACATTGTACTTAAAATGAGTAGAGGCTAACATATTTATGATTTCTGAGCCAATAACATTGTCTAATGTGAAATCTTAGAATGCTTCCCAATGTCTGGATCTTCTCCCTTTGACCACAATGAGACAGGACAGAACTTCTAGCCCTACTGCAGTGATCTGAGGCTCTGTTCCGGCCAGTAAGTGGTGGAAGGTATGACATGTGTCACGCCCAGGTCAGAGCACTGGATCATTTGCAGGATTCTTCAGAGGCCCCTTCCCACTGAGGCAGTGAATAGGAGGCTATAAAGGTGAAGCCTCAGTCGCCCAACGTCTTGCAGAACATGCAGTGATCAAAGCAGTCCTCAGTGCAGAAGCTGCATGAGGAAGAAATAAAAGTTTGTTGTTTAAACTACTGAGGTTTTGAGAGTTTTGCTATACTGCATCGTAACCTAGTCTAGCCTACCTGATACTCATATTTATCAACATAAAATCGTGTGTGCGTGTATGTGTGTGTGTGTATGTTCTTTGTCTCTTAAGCTGAAAAAAGAAAGCTAAAATGAAAATACAATTCAAAACAGTTTTTCCTCTGGTTGATATAATACATGCAAAGAGACAAAAACGGAACCTTCTCTATGCCTTTGCAAGGAATCCAGTTTTCAGTACATCAAAGAAAAAATATTAATCTCAGGTCAGTCTGTCACTCTGTATCATAATGATAAATTAGGTAAATGAGTGAGGAGAGTAGGGTATGGCATAAGATATCTTCACTATACAGATAGAATGACTGAAGGTCAGCTAAAAAGGCTTAATTTCTCAAGGTTGCAAAATCATGAAAATATGCCTCCCAACTCACTTACATTTTCAATATGTCAATTATAATACAAAACTTTACAGAATAGTATTTTAGGTGTATAATAGATTGACCTCAATTATTTCAAATAATAACTTTTTATGTTAGTTATATTAACTTATTAGAATAGAAAGCTATAAGATGTATTTTTTCTTTGTCTAATAATCTCTAAAATCAGCAATCTGAAATAATAGTAAGAGATGCTGCTCCTCATTTCAAATAATACAGATACATGGGAAAAATAATGGCAATTTTACTATCATATTTTACTTTTTTGTATGTGTAGATTATAAGGCTATTTTTCTAATAAAGTAAGTTCACTAATATATCTCACTCTGTTAACCTTCCTATTTCCTGCATGTCCTCAATATTCATAAAAATAATTTTCTGGCTGGGCGCGGTGTCTCATGCCTGTAATCCCAGCACTTTGGGAGGCTGAGGCGGGCGGATCATGAGGTCAGGAGATCAAGACCACAGTGAAACTCCACTTAAAAATTACAAAATAGTAGCCAGGTGCAGTGGCAGATCCCTGTAGTCCCAGCTACTCAGGAGGCTGAGGCAGGAGAACGGCGTGAACTCGGGAGGTGGAGCTTGCAGTGAGCCGAGATCGCGCCACCGCACTCCAGCCTGGGCAACAGAGCCAGACTCCATCTCAAAATAATAATATAATAATAATAATGATAATTTTCCAAGAGCACACTTATTTTGGGATGGCTTAATTTATTCATAATACATTTAATTAATTAGTTTATGATTTATATTACTTAATCTATCCCCAATACAAAGATTAAGATTTGGAAAGAGGCAAGAATGCCTACTATTTGTATGACTGCTCAACAATGTACGAGTCTATAAATTTAAGATGTTGTAATTTAAAATAGATGAGTCTATTGAAATCAATTGAGAATAAAACACCTACTTTCCTAACAGATTTAGTAACTGAAACTCAGAGCCAACAGTAGAAGACCAAGAAAGTTATAGGATTAAAAAAAAATTGATAAGCACTTAAAACTGGAAGAAAAAAAACCAAAAACCTGGTGCTAGAGCTATTTCTTAGACCATCCTGAGTTTTCAACAAATTATTTTTAAAATGGTTTATTTCCCCTGCTTGTATTGTTCTTGGTACTAAGCAGAATTATTTCCTTTCAAATTTAATAGATCTTAGATTCAATTTAAAGTGTTTTATTTTATTTAATTTATTATTTGAGAAAGGATCTCGCTGTGTCATCCAAACTGGATTACAGCGGCACGTTCTCAGCTCATTTTGCAACCTCCACCTCCTGGGTTCAAAGGATTCTCCTGCCTCAGCCTACTAAGTAGCTGGGATTACAGGTGCCTGCGACCACACCCAGCTAATTTTTGTATTTTTAGTAAAGGTGGGGTTTTGCCATATTGGCCAGGAGGGTCTTGACTTCTGATCTTAAGTGATCTGCTGCCCTCCACCTCACAGTGCTGGGATTACATGGGATTACAGGCATGAGCCATGGTGGTCTGCCTAAAGTTATTAAACAGTAGTTTTTTCTTTCGTTTACTTCTGGGTCCTATTTTGATGCCCTGTCATGCTCAGTGTTCTCATAGTACCCTTTAATTTCTGAGTCATTTCAAATTACTAGGAGGATATTGAATGTACTCAAAATGAAGAAATTATAAATGTTTAAGAATAGATAGATATACCTATTACCCTGATCGGATCACTAAACCATATATTGTAATATCACTCTGCATGCCATGAATTTGTACAATTACTGTGCCAAATTAAGAAAGTAAATTCAAAACGGAAAAAAGCATATAAATTTCTCTTCACTTCCACCATCTTGTTAAATGACAATAGCCAAACAAATACACCATTATTTCTAATATACTAATAAATGTTAAACACCTTCATCTTCCAAGGTAATATATTTGGGTTTTAATTGGATCATTGGAGGGCAATAATGAGAAGGATTAGTTTCTTCTTGTCGTGAAAGATTAATGGCTTACTTACACATACGGACCTTTCTCTGCATAGATTCAATTTTCAAGATCCATTTTAAATACTACCTCTTCTATGAAGCCTTTTCCTTCTACACAGTGACCACACACCCTTGTTTGAACCTTTGGACTCATCATAATTAATAGCACCCCATATCTTCCCAGAACAGAATTTTCATGTTCTATTTGGATGATTAATTATGTGGTCATACTCCTACCCTAGAAATTGAAAATTTAGAATCATAGTTGATCTTATTTTTTGCATTACCACCCTACATTTTTAATGCTTATATTTTAGAATTTGTTTAGTTTGTAATTTGACTGCCATGGTTTCATGATTTTCTATATCTACATAATATATCTTTATCATGTTAGCTTAAAGACAAATATTTTCCATTATATATATTTACAGCTTTACTTGCATACAGATACAGTGCAGTAAAGGTATTTGATAAATTTTGAATAAACTCGTGGCTTTAGTTTCAAAGATAGTTCTTTGTAGTAGGTTATAAGTTTTCCTACTTGTTAAAGTTTATTAAATATATGTGTAATGGTCTTGTTTATTCAAGCTATAAATGCTTAGCTTTTAAAATTCTTTATAAATTATCCCTCCAGAAATAACCTGTTGGATATTTCTATGAAACAGTGCCAAATAAAAATCTATAAATATTCATAATGTTTATAATTTATTAAGCATTTTTAAATTATGAGTCAATCTAAACATATTTTAGTGGCATGTCATTATAACAAACACA
>NW_012109141.1:3961491-3975195 GCF_000951045.1 Mandrillus leucophaeus
GGTCTGCCTAAAGTTATTAAACAGTAGTTTTTTCTTTCGTTTACTTCTGGGTCCTATTTTGATGCCCTGTCATGCTCAGTGTTCTCATAGTACCCTTTAATTTCTGAGTCATTTCAAATTACTAGGAGGATATTGAATGTACTCAAAATGAAGAAATTATAAATGTTTAAGAATAGATAGATATACCTATTACCCTGATCGGATCACTAAACCATATATTGTAATATCACTCTGCATGCCATGAATTTGTACAATTACTGTGCCAAATTAAGAAAGTAAATTCAAAACGGAAAAAAGCATATAAATTTCTCTTCACTTCCACCATCTTGTTAAATGACAATAGCCAAACAAATACACCATTATTTCTAATATACTAATAAATGTTAAACACCTTCATCTTCCAAGGTAATATATTTGGGTTTTAATTGGATCATTGGAGGGCAATAATGAGAAGGATTAGTTTCTTCTTGTCGTGAAAGATTAATGGCTTACTTACACATACGGACCTTTCTCTGCATAGATTCAATTTTCAAGATCCATTTTAAATACTACCTCTTCTATGAAGCCTTTTCCTTCTACACAGTGACCACACACCCTTGTTTGAACCTTTGGACTCATCATAATTAATAGCACCCCATATCTTCCCAGAACAGAATTTTCATGTTCTATTTGGATGATTAATTATGTGGTCATACTCCTACCCTAGAAATTGAAAATTTAGAATCATAGTTGATCTTATTTTTTGCATTACCACCCTACATTTTTAATGCTTATATTTTAGAATTTGTTTAGTTTGTAATTTGACTGCCATGGTTTCATGATTTTCTATATCTACATAATATATCTTTATCATGTTAGCTTAAAGACAAATATTTTCCATTATATATATTTACAGCTTTACTTGCATACAGATACAGTGCAGTAAAGGTATTTGATAAATTTTGAATAAACTCGTGGCTTTAGTTTCAAAGATAGTTCTTTGTAGTAGGTTATAAGTTTTCCTACTTGTTAAAGTTTATTAAATATATGTGTAATGGTCTTGTTTATTCAAGCTATAAATGCTTAGCTTTTAAAATTCTTTATAAATTATCCCTCCAGAAATAACCTGTTGGATATTTCTATGAAACAGTGCCAAATAAAAATCTATAAATATTCATAATGTTTATAATTTATTAAGCATTTTTAAATTATGAGTCAATCTAAACATATTTTAGTGGCATGTCATTATAACAAACACAATGGGAGAAAATTTTAATTCCCCACACCAATAAACCTCTTTAATTATATAGATATGTTTATTTTAAATAATTCAAAAAAATGGATTCTTATGTAGTAAATACATGAAACCAAAGGGATACTATTGAATTCACTGTTCTAAATCCTCTGTTTTAAAATTAATGATATATCAAGGGATCTTATGCATCAGAGACTATCAAACATTTTAGTAACTTCAGCATCTTAAAAAAACACCATGAATATTTCAATATTTTTATCTTATAACTGTGTTATAATTGACATTCTTACAAAATAAATTTCCTTTTTTTATTTTCTTTTAATGTAAATGCTTCTAGTGCTGTGATGTGAGTACCTTTAGCTGTAAATTAAAGAAAACCCAAATATGGTATTGGGTTACTGTCTGTGGTCAACTTGGTGTCATCACAGCCCCCATCTTCCCTCTTTTCTGTAGACACAGAAGAGCAGGATCCTGTTCATGTTACCCAGGATCCTGTTCCCCATAGGTTAGTGATCAGAGTCTGCTAATAAGAGACATTTTGCAAGATTTATAAGGCTTAAGAGAAAGACATCTTTTTTCCTTTGGAAGCAATTGTAGCCAGATGAGACAGGAGATTCACAGTAACTTACTAGCAAGCTCTTAAGAACATCATGATTTTCTGCTGATGTCTGCATACTTGATAGAAACTTCTAAAGATTTTTGAGAATTGTGGCATCTTCCATGTGAACCCTAAGAACCTCCCACTTCAGCTTTACAAGTTGAGATGTTCAGTGGTGGCTTTCTGGATCTCCATTATTTCACATGTCGAAATGTGTTCATAATTCCCATATTAAACGCTTCATACCTGAAATACATAGAGTGGTTTCTGTCATCAAATCCTAACTGGTACATCAATTAAAAATGGCCTAAATCAAATGGACTTTTGCTTTCTCACATAAGAGTTGTGAAGGTAAGTGTGTTCTAGAAGTATTTATTTCAGAGGATTGATGACATCATCAAAGACCCAGTTTCTTTATTTCCTTCTCTGCCATACTCAAGATATAGTCACATTTTCTTAGACTGGCTCCTCTCTTCAGGACAACTCCAAGACCTGGGCAAGAAGGCCCTTATGGCACAAGCATCCCTCAGCCACAGGGAAGCATTCTGTCATATTTCTCAATAACCATCAAAGCAAAAGATGATTATAACTGAATGCTGGAAGATGTGTAGGTGATGCCATTGTCTATTTCAGAACTATTAAACTGCAAGTAACAGATGAAAGAGAAGTAAATTAACCTGTTAGAAAGCATAAGGTTTCTGACATAGTCACTTCCCAAAAGGGATGAGTTTCCATTTCTTGCCTCTCTATGTGATCTGGATATATGCAGGTCAGTATGTACTAAAACTGTGCAGCAGTTGCACATGGTGACTGAAAAATATATTTTTTTTTCCTGAGATGGAGTTTCATTCTTGTTGCCCAGGCTAGAGTGCAATGGCATGGTCTTGGTTCACTGCACCCTCCGCCTCCTGGGTTCAAGCGATTCACTTGTCTCAGACTCCTGAGTAACTGAGATTACAAGTGTGTCCCACCATGCCCGGCTAATTTTTGTATTTTTAGTAGAGACAGGGTTTCACCATGTTGGCCAGGCTGGTCTCGAACTGCTGATCTTAGGTGATCTGCTCGCCTCAGCCTCCCAAAGTGGTGGGATTACAGGTGTGAGCCACCATGCCTGGCCGAAAAATATTTTATAATATTAAAAAAAATGAGTAAGGCATATCAATTTTTATACAGAAAACTAGATGGATTCTTAATACAAGAATTGTGAATTACTTTATGTTATAAAATGTATTTAATATTTAAATTTTTTCAAAAATAAAATTTAAACGTTAGCTATATTTAAATAATTTAAATACAGCCATGCATTTCTTAACAACAGGACTATTGTCTGAGAAATGCTTTGTTCGGTAATTTTGTTGTACAAACATCATATGGTATTCTTAAACAATCATAGTTGGCATGGCCTGCTACACACCTAGGCTATATGATCTAACCTATTGCTCCTATGCTGCAAACCTGTACAGCCTATTACTGTATTAAATGCTGTAGGCAACTGTAATAAAATTGTAAGTACTTGTGTATCCAAGCATTGAAAAGGTAGTATGTTACATCACAAAGGTACAATGGCTATGTCACTAGGCAATAGACATTTTTCAGTTCTATTATAATCTTATGGGACCACCATTAGATACGTGATTTTTCCTTGACAGAAACATCATTATGCAGCATATAACTTATTGTCAAAGACAAGAAAAAAAAATGCACATGCCAGAAATTTGACTAAATATCAGAAGACTTCTCTTTTCCATGCACAGCTTATAGTTTGTACTACTGTGATAATAGTGATGATGTTCTGTTGAAAAATTCTAATATTATACACGATGCTTTCTGAATCTACCCACATGTGAGATATCTTATGAAGCACACATTAAATTTCAACTTAAGATCACATCTGGGCACACAATGCTAATGCCATGTAAATTCAGTAAAAACAATTTGATTTAATATAGATAAGATACAAAACGTACTAGAAACAAATTGTTTTTGGGAGAAAATTAAATTAATTTGGAAATTGTGCAATCTACAGTTACTTGGAATGGTTTACAAAAAAGCAGGTTTAATTTGGTTACTTTATAAAAAGGTTAAAATTATTTTTACATTTTTTGGAAAAAATATTTTTCTGAATTTCAGAAGAAGAATGATTCAGGAAGTTATCACACTATTTTCAATTGTTTTCTTTATTTCTTTAGATAGTATGCCATACTAATTTTTTTTAAATTAAGAAGTACCCTGATGCTGTTTCATGAGAAAGTAAAAATTAGCAATAATATAATTGCTCATTATGGTAAAATTCAAAAATAACAAACTAAACTGAGACAAGAAAGTTTGCCTAAGTTAACATTCTGGTCAATAAAATGCATGTATAGCAAAAATCTTGATTCAAACAATGTAGCTCTTTATTTTGCTGAAATTGAAGAAGAATTCATAAATATATGGAATAAAAAATGTAGATTTTAAACAGAATGCCTTTATTTTATTTTTCTTACAAGCACGGCAACCCATGAACACGCAGAATCAGCATTATAAATGTAATTCAATTGTCATTTTTTGTGCCAATTTTTAGTTATATGAAATTGTAGCTTTACATATATATATTTGGAAAATTTATCTATCATGGGTAGGAGGTATACTATAACTTATTTACTAGTTGGATGTCTTCATTTTGACCTTTTCAATGTTTAAATGTACAGTATGCAGACCTTGATTTGTACTACTATCCCTGTCCTGTAAAGGTTAGGGGTGGAACTATCCCTCATCCTCCCAAAATTATGATTTATAGTTCCAGGTGGCAGAGATGCAGAAAAAGTTAGCTTTACCTATGTAACAAACCAGCACGCCTTACACATGTACTCCAGTACTGAAAATTAAAAAACAAAAAATCTTGTCTCAAAATTTTCTCAATAAATCTTCCACACAATAATTTATTTATTCATATTTTCTACTTCTTCCTAAGTCAACTAAGACAAATTGCATGTTATTTAGAAAACGTTTCATTTTTTACATATTCTTTAATTTAGCATATATAGTGTTTCTTATAATGGTAATCTTCTTAATAATTATAAATAGAGTTTTAATTTAAAATTTTAATTAGTATTAGTGACTTTTATCCTAGGGAAACTTGTCAAATACTGCTTTTGTTGTTTTTAATTAATTTCAAATTATACTTTTGTATTGCCTTCTACCTTATATATACATTTTAAATGAAGTTTGAGAGACAAATATTAAGAATTTTTATTTTTTATTGAGACAGTTTTCATGTAGTCATCAGATTCGATCTTTAATGACATTTTATACATTTCCATATACTGTGTTCTTGTTATTTTTGATTTAGTAGCCTTATTTAAGATTTTGTTTCTTTTTTGAGTGAGAAATTATTTAGGAGTGTTTTTTGAAAGAACTCTTCGGGTTTATTTTAATCATGAATTTAAACTGGTATTACTCATTTCTATTTTAGTTTATGGGAGTTTAAAGAATATGCCCTACATGTACATTTGAAAGTTTACCGAGACGTTGCTATCTCTTACATAATCATGTTTTTAAAAACTTACAGTGCTAGAAATGCTGTAGTTTCTATTTTCCCGATAGAAAGTTTGCTATAATTCTATTAAACTTTACTAGATTGGTGTGAAATTAATTGCAATTAGTTTCGCACCAACCTAATACTGATTAAACTCAGTAGCATAATAAAGAGAACTTCCTTTAAAATGCTAAAAGAGAAAGCGTTTTAGGAACATTACTTGTTCCAGACTACATTAGGAATGCATCTGCTACACACTGCCATAGTATCCTTAATTCCTCCACATAACACTTATTAGGCTAAGTACAGTTTATGTATATATTATTTTTTCCATAACCTGAATGAGCCCACAGTTTCTGTTTATTTAGTATGCATTTACAAATTTTGTTTTGTATGTGCATATAGGGTATATATTTGTAGCAATTAGTACACTATCACATGACAGTCAACCATATTTTTAATGAAAGAATGCATGGCTGGAAGGCTGGCTGAATAGTTGAATGTGCTAATATTCCTATTTTAAAAGAAAATGCTCTGTTGACTGGGCACAGTGGCTCATGTCTGTAATCCCAGCGCTTTGGGATGCCAAGGCAGGTGGATCACCTGAGGTTAGGAGCTCGAGACCAGCCTGGCCAACATGATGAAACCTTGTCTCTACTAAAAATACAGAAAAAAAAAAAAAGAAAACAATTAACTGGGTACAGTGGCAGGCACCTGTTATCCCAGCTATTAGGGAGGCTGAGGCAAGATAATCGCTTGAACCTGGGAGGTTAAGGTTGCAGTGAGCGGAGATTGCACCATTGTACTCCAGTCTGGGTGACAAGAGTGAAACTCCATCTCAAAAAAAAAAAAAAAAAAAAAAAAAGATAAAAATGCTCTGTTTGGAACAACCTGGGATGCAAAATTATTAGTTATGGGCCCCATTTCCAACCAATATACAAATGAATTGATAAGAAAAGATTAATAATGATAATCAAGGTTCTAAGAATATAATCTTATTGAATTATTGATACAAAATAGACACAAAAGGAAAAAAAATAAAATGAGCTGTAGATGGCAAGAGTGGGTCAATGGCTCAAGGAGTCATTGGAAGATGAGAGTAAGTTTTAGGCATAAATAGCACTTAAAACACAGGGAAGAAGTGAATTAAAGTTAGAATTTTCTATATTGTGTCTCATTTAACTATTGCTCTAAAAAATACTTTTGATGCCTCCCTTGAATTAGAAAAATTAGTCAAGTATAAAACATATATACATACATTAAAAGCTAGTGAGTAATATATATATGTAGTTTATGTATATATGGTTTATAAGTATTAAATTATATATATAACTATACAGTCAGACGTGTGTATATGTCTGTGTGTGCGTGTGTATATACATGCATGTGTGTGTGTATATATATATATAAAATCTGTGTGTATATATGTGTTTGTACACATATATACATACATAAACATGCATATGTATATATGTGTATGTGTACACATGCACATATATGTGTATATATGTGTGTACACATACACCTTTATACATACATATATACATATACACATATATATGCACAGATTTTATATATATACACACATATATGCACACACACAGATATATATACACACACACATCTGACTATATGTATAGTTATATATATAACTTCATATATACATAAAGTTAGTTCAGGCTTCTACAATAAATTAACATAGACTAGTGACTTACACAACAGACATTTAGCTCTCACAGTTCTGGAGGCTGGAAGTGTAAGATCAGGGTGCCAGCATTGTTGAGTTCTGATGATAGCTGTCTTCCGGGTGGCAGAGTTCCAGCTCCTCAAATCCTCGTATGATCAAAAGAGAGCTAGCGCCTCTCTGGAGTTTCTTTTCTAAGAGCCCTAATCCAACTCCTAAGGGCTCTATCCTTATGACTTAATTCATTCTCAAAGGCCCCACCTTCTAATAACCTCACACTGGGGTTAGGATCTCAATATAGGAATTTTAGAGGGACACAAACATTTAGTCCATAACAAGGACTTTAAGAACATCTAAATGAAAAAGGCACAAAAGCAATTTAATGAAGAACTGCTGAGGATGCAGTCAATTCACTTTCTTTAAACCATCCTTTTGTTATATGGTCTGATATAGATAGTGTTTTGACTTGAGCATTTGAGGGCAAATACTGGTAAGTTATTTATTGAAATTGTTTAGATTATTTAAATATATCTAGCCAGCTTGGTAGATTTTACTTTTTATTCATTACTAAAAGCACTGTATTTCATTTGATCAAAAGTAGTTTCATTTGAAATTTGTTTGCTATAGAGACATTTTAATTATTGGAAATATAAAAAATAATTTGGATTTAAATCCACCATCTTACACTTATTAACTGTTTAAAATTGGCTTCCATATTCATAAAATGGAGAAGTTACTACCATCAACCAAACGAGATGTGATCAAGACTGCGATAGAGAAGCTGGCAGTGGTGATTTTAAAAAGTGGACAAATTTAAGACATATTTTGGAAATAAAAAATGAAAGGACTCACTGGTGGATTAGAATTTGAGGCAGAAGGCAAGGATTTCCCCATGCTTCCGACTGGAGCACCTGTTGTAATAGAAGGGTCAAGAGCATTGCAAATGGGAGGGCAGAACAGACCAGTATTGCCAAGACATTCTATTGAAAAGATGGCTGAATGTGCAGAGATAATTAAGCACACACATAAGATGTTACTGTCTCCATCCCACTGGATGGGGGCCATCCTTCAAGTGTGGCAGAAGAGGTTGCAGTGTGCATGGATCATATTTGGATGTTGATGAAGCATCAAAAGGAAGATGCCAATAAAGGAACGAATATTTGGGTCTGGTGTCTAGAAATACCGGCTGGGACAGGAATATACATTTAGAAGGTATTAGTAGGAGGAAGAACCAAATTATGTTTTAAATATTGATCAAATATTTAGGGGAAAAACAGGGATACGTTTCATTAATGAAACTAGGAGTAGAGAATGTGAAGGAAAAATTAACCAAGTTAAATGAAATGAGTGGAGAAAAAGGAGAGTAGCCAGAGCAAACTTTGGAGCAAAGAAGAATTTGTTTTGCATGATTTTGCCCATAGAGGGGAAATATTGTAAGTCATTAGCAAATAAAGGTGCAGTAGAAAACAAGAGATGAGTGTAGTCTCTAAGAAGGTAAGAAGGAATGAGCCTTAGGCCACAGGTAGAGACATTGGTCCTTGATAGGATAGGGCATCTTGCTTCCTTTGTCACAGAAAGTGAGAACAGTGATGGTAGAGCAGGTTTAAAGTTACAGGGAGTAAAGAGTCAATATATTCAAAGTCATCACACTAATTTTTAAGAACTAAAAGGTAAATGTAAAATTGGTATGTTGTATAATTTAAATCTAATGAAGGCTACTTTAAAAGATGACAAAATACAGAACAATATCTACAGTAAAATAGTATTTGTAACAGCTGTGTTCTAAAATAACATTCTGTATTTATATGTTTTCATAGGAGGTATCCATTATTATTTTGTCAGAAGAAAAAAATGATTTACTTTTTTGCCTCTTGATTTTTCTCTAAAAACTTTTAATCGGCATGTTCGTATAAAGAATATATTCTTTATTTTTGTTTATACCAAGTTCACTGATTAGGCTCAAATCATCACAACTTTTAGGATGAGAAATTTTGAAATATAACATAAAAAATAAGTAACTGTTTAAAAGAAATAGCCAGCAAAGATATCTTAATATGACTTTTATGTAGGCAGGATCAGGCTCCTCCACCTTGATTCTGTGGAATTGATTTGCTGAAGAAGTGTTCTCAGGAGAAGAACCTGTGACACAGTGAGGGCACAGAATAAGGCAGGGAAAAAGGCCAAGCAAAGATGTGATTTGGCTGAAATTGAGGTTCAACACATGCTTACAACGAACTTTGTAGCATCAATGGCACCACAGTAGTCTCGCCTCAAGGCAAAAGGGTGGGGCTCTTGTCCAATCATGCAGACATTGGCCACAGACTTCCTTTCCTCCCATTTCTGAATACGGTGGCCCTGTTGTAGAAAAAGCGCCGCTCCGGGCATTGTAGCAGCCATAGATAGGTGCATCTGCAGTAAATGGGATTTGTGTGAGGCAGCCAGGATAACGGAAAAATTCGTGTCCTAGGGCACCAAAAGAATTAATATCTAGCCCTAGTTCTTCTTTTAATCAGGACAGTAATATTTTTTTCTTATCTTCACCAAAATGCAAATTATTTTTCAAGAAGTTTCTGTGTGACAACTCCAAAACATACTAGCTGCTTCTTGGGATTTGGTCTGAAGGTTCATTGTAATATGAACCAACCAAGAGCTTCTCTCAACTCTTAGCTGGACCCCAAGTATTAATTGTTCAGTATAAATCTCTCCATAAATGAGTTGAAGGAATCATATGATTGAAACCCAAATATCACAGAAGCATCACACGGGGAAGAAGTTACTTCATGGCAATACGTTTTCATCCTAAATAATTATTTCCTTTTAAAGTTATATGACATTTCAATTGTATTTAACTTTGTTGTTGCTTCTGTAATCTCATTGTTTTATTTTTATTTTGAGAAATACAGTGCTTTCTATATGGATATTGGCAAGTTCACTAATTCTGTTTTTCATTTGGCAAGCACTTAGTAAGCACTTATTCTATATAAGGTAATGAATGAAACAAACAAACAAAAAGACACAAATCCCTCTACCCACAAGCATAAAATGCAGTAAGATGACTGAGACATGCACATTATGCATTTCAACCTAATATCTCCCCTGGTAAGAATCACTGGACAGATGCTGGTTATATTTGTTAATGAGAGAGCAAGCCACTCCTGATGATCTCTGAGAGCTTCATGTAGGTCACATCTTACAGCACTAGATGTAATAAAGAGCTTCAAAGAGCAGAAAGATTGGATGTGGACATCTCAGGGGCACAGACGTGAATGTGCAAAGGAAGTGAGGTGCGAAGTCCCAATTTAAGTTCCTGAGCACTAGTTCGACAGAAATTCATGGAAATGAAAGTGGATATGATATTAAAGATGAAAAACAATGTATATATTAGCTCAATTCTGCCACTTTGTAGCTTTGTTATATTAAATATATTACATGATTATCTGTGTCAGGTCTTCATTTACAAACTAATCTATTAATTATTACATGCTAAACACTGTGCCAAAGGGTTCACAAACATAGTCTCACATAATCCTCATGTTAAACACATAAGGCAAGTTATCATTTTACAGACGAGCCCACTGAAGTTAAAGAGTTTTAGTAACTTTCCTAAAGTCACACCTTTGCTAAATGACTGAACAGTAATTCAGACTAGGCCTGTTTGACCTTAGTTTTCATGACCCTAAATATGGCATAATACTACAAACCATTTGTCCTGCTCAATTCTCAGGGGATAGTGTAGGTTTAAAAGATGCGTGTGGCTTATGGGCAACTAACTACTCTTGAATAAGCAGCAATCTTTCCTGTAATTTAAAGTTTGATTCTTGTTTATACTTTAGCTTGACTTATCCATCTTAACCATGAATGCAGACCCTCATAATTATTCCAAATATGCACACAGCCCTTGCTTGGTGTGTGACCTTGGTCACTTAACTTTCTTAGTTTTCTGCTGTGTAGGTAAAATGAAATATAAATTATACTCTTGCAGTTGTGTGAGAAGGGAGTGATATATAAGTAACTGCTCTTGTAGCCATTTACTTCTAGATCCAATAGAGTGATGAATGCATGCATCTGGTGGATGGAGACCAAAATATGACCTTTATTGCTGATAGAGCTGTTTTGAAAATCACCTTTGATCTATAGCCAAGTGGGATTGCTAACATTTCATCCCATGAACAACACTGGACAACTACAGATTTTCTCTACCAGGAGCAGTGCCCTTATTACAAGACAGACAGCAGACCGGAACACGTGGAATTGAGTACAGGGTGGCTTCTAAGGATGCTGCAGCTGAGCTCAGCATGCTTAGTTTCTTCTCCAAAGATTACTAAACAGATAATACATATCTCCTCCCACTGTGGAAAATGAGTGAATGGCAGGGTGAGTGATGGTGATGGGTAAAGGCCAGAAGTATTAATTTTTTTCCATGATTTTCATTCCTGGCTGTACAATGTGTAGATATGATACTATACAATACGTAGAACCTTCAACAAAGAGTTTCTTTAATTAGTTTGGTCTGTGGCTCAGGCACTAGCAATTCTTCCACTTGAAAATAAAGAACATGGAGTGGGGAATAAATGTTTCTGCAAATCAACGCTATCTTATTTTGAAAATACATTGTAAGAAGTAAAAATAGAGTATCTTTCTGGTTTTTAGTTTTAATAGCATAGGAGCAAATATTTGAATGTTCTTTCTGATTAAAATAACTTTCCACTTTTATATAAAGAGCTATACATTTAGCATTTATGTAGAAATCAGTTTTTCTGAATTGTGCTTGTTTTATTTATGGCTGGGAGGGATCAGAGGCGAATAGAGTGATGTGGGATGATGACCCAGAACCAATCTGAGGACAAACTTTTAAGTGGAACTCCTTTGGGAAAGGCTTTATGTAGAATCCTTATTATTTGGACATTATAGTTGGCATTGCCAGTGACATTTGCAGAGCAGGGCAGGAACAATCATTCCACTTCTTTTGAACTTTTTAGAATCAAGTGCTCAATGATATTCTCATTTCAATACCACTTTTTATAGGGAATCAGTACTCAGTTTTCAATTAGCTGTTTCTGTGGGAATTTTGTGGGAGGTAAGGAATGGGCATGAGCCTAGTTGCTGCCACTTCCTTCCCTGTGAGACTTATAAATACCCAAGAAAAATATTGAAACTTTTGGGCATTAATATTTAATGTTAATGTAGTACTTCTTTAGACTGTAGTTGTAGAAGTGATTTTTACCTTCTTATTTTGGTATATAATTCATTTTAATATGTTTTCATATATTTCATTAAAATATTGTTGAAATATTTTATACTTTAGTTATACTTTATTTTTCTGAACTTTACTAGATATGTTCTGATTATTTTTTCTATATGTATTTTATTATTGTTATTTTATCTTTTTTTAAATTTTACTTTAAATTCCAGGATACATGTGCAGAACGTGCAGGTTTGTTACAGAGGGTACATGTGTGCTATGGTGGTTTGCTGCACCTATTGATCCATCATCTAGGTTCCCTCCTCTCACCCCCAACTTCCAACAGGTCCCAGTGTGTATTGTTTCCCTTCCTGTGTCCATGTGTTCTCATTGTTCAGCTCCCACTTATGAGTGTTGAAAACCAAACATACGGTGTTTGGTTTTCTGTTTCTGTGTTAGTTTGCTGAGGATGATGGCTTCCAGCTTTATCCATGTCCCTGCAAAGGACAAAATCTCATTCCCTTTTTTGGCTTCACAGTATTCCATGGTGTATATATACCACATTTTCTTTATCCAGTCTATCATTGATGGTCATCTGGGTTGAGTCCATGTCTTTGCTGTTGTGAATAGTGCTGCAATAAACATATGTGTGCATGTATCTTCATATTAAAATGATTTATATTTATTTGGGTATATACCCAGTAATGGGATCGCTGTGTCAAATGGTATTTCTAATTCTAGTTCCTTGAGGAATTGCCACACTGTCTTCCAAAACTGTTGAACTAATTAACGTTGCCACCAACAGTGTAAAAGTGTTCCTATTTCTCCACAGCCTTACCAGCATCTGTTGTTTCCTGAATTTTTAGTAATTGCCATTTCCACTGGCATGAGATGGTATTTCATTGTGGTTTTGGTTTGCATTTCTCTAGTGATCAGTGAGATTGAGCTTTTTTTCATTCTATGTGTACTTTGAAATAATTTTGTTAAATTGCCTTTCCTCCCCTCCTAAACAACTACTGCTTTTTATTGCATCATCATAAATTTATTAGTTAACATAGGGAGAATTAACAGCTTCCTACTTAATACTACTAACAAGTTACCAGTCTTCTTATTTCATTTTATTTCCTTGTGTTTAAATTACCACTTCGTTTTGAAAACTGTATGCTGGGTAACTTATCTTTTTGTTGTTGTTTATTTTTATAATAATTTTACTTTTATACCTAAAATCTTGTATTCCTTTTTTGTTGTATTGGCAGGATGACACTTATTTCCTGAATGGTACTAGCGTCTTTCCTTTGAATCAGTTCTAAGCCATTTGTTGCTTTTTGCTACACCAACCATTCAGTCAAATGCAAATCCTTAGACCTGGGATGGGAATGCTCTTTGTAGCTTCTGGTACCTGGGCTACTTCTCTAAGTCTTTAGTGATACTGAGATTTGCTCAACTCCCCTTCATTCTCCCTTCCCTCATGTACTTCACCATCAGACAT
>NW_012109141.1:3975345-3977929 GCF_000951045.1 Mandrillus leucophaeus
ATTTCTTTGGTAAAGTCGTTTGTAATTATCTATGGACTCAGACCATCGTTTCAATTTCTAATGTCTATTTATTTTTCTAAATCTTTTAAAGAAAAAAGATTAGAAAGCTTTATTAGAGTGAAATATACCTATAAGGGTAGAATTTATAAAATATATGTAAGTGTACTGAAAGATTATATAATTTAATGTTTATTATTCATGCCTTATCCTGACAGTATGCATACAATGTCTGAAGAGATTGGAACACAATGTTCCGTAGCCTTCTAGATTCATGATTTCTTCTTTCAAATGTTTTTGTGGTATCTGTTTCACATAGCTCTTATGACAAATAGATATCATCAATTCACAGTATAGTGGCATAGATGAGACAATCAGAATTTCTTTTCAAATACAAATGGAAATGAAATTGGCATATACTCAACATAATGATATTAAAAAGTAATTTTCATGATTTTACACAAACTCTCTAAGGAAGGAAAATGATAATGAAAGTTATATGTTATTGGTGTGAATGTTTTACATGAGTTTCTCAACAGGTCTATGATATAGGAAGAACTAAATCTCCATTTTATTGTTGCAGTAATTAAGGCAAAGAGGAGGACTTCTGCAGGTCACAAAAATAATTAGTGGCAGAGCCAGGATTTAAACACAGGTCATTAGAGTGCACAGTTGTACTATTGTACTCTTTAAAGTACACAAAATATAGATAGGAGAGAGAGGCTGGAGAGAGAGAGATATTAGACAGACCAGCAGGGATGTCATAAGGTCTAGTTTGCTATATACTAGTATTCCCT
Source organism: Mandrillus leucophaeus (assembly GCF_000951045.1). Lineage (NCBI taxonomy): Eukaryota > Metazoa > Chordata > Mammalia > Primates > Cercopithecidae > Mandrillus > Mandrillus leucophaeus. Next base: position 3,976,140 of record NW_012109141.1, read on the forward strand.
ATTTTTGAAAGATAGGCTGTCTTACAAGAAGACTGTACTGGGACCCAGGGACTCAGAATCTCTCTCTGGTGCTGGAGAAGTTGTAATTCCTGTTGTTTGAAAGAGACTGTAGTAGACCATCAAGTTTCCCAGAAAACATTTTTTACATTACAGCAAAATATTTACATTGCCTCTGACCAGTTTTCTGATTCTAACTTCTTATATATTGATATCCAACACAAGATCAAATCTTATAACTATTCTAATAAACTGTCCTTTCTTTTGCCTTCCACTTTCTAATAATTTTTATTCAGCTCTTGAATATAAGCCACCTTGAGTTCTTTAAAATAAATATTTAATTCTATTATAACTTTATACAATACACGTATGTATTTCTGATTAACAATGTTGTTTCTTGGTGAATTTTTACTTTTATTTTTCTAAAGGTCAGAGAAACTTGTGATTTAAAGAATTCATTTTCTAGTCTACGGCCTTGGTGCTTTTCAATTTTGACTATATTAAGACCTGCATCCTGGATGTAAGGTGATTATGCTGATAAGAAATCAGTCTTGTCTTAGTAATAAAATGAGTTGGCTCTTATTCTCATTTTTTTCCCTCCAGCTGAAGCCCGAATCATCCTTATTAGGACAGTTTTATGGTCTAATTTTTTTTAATAGAGTAAAACCTGACATAAATCAATGGAAAATCGAACATTAAACCCCTAAACCTTAAGTGACTTACTCTCAACTTAACCACACAGTCTTCCTAAAATACTGATGAATGACAAGTAATTACTTACTCAATGTAATGCTTGTCAATCAACTGAACAAACAATTACTAAACCTCACATAATATTATTCAGCAAAAGCCCAAGCAACACACAAGGGAAAAAGTTAAATATTTCAAGAACCACTGACTCAAGACATCTGTAAGTACATTTATTCTGACTTTGTTCATTGACTTTTTTTACTTACTGTTAGGTACAATGCCAAATTAGATTTCCTACAATGAAGTGATCCTAGCTGCTAGCATCATATTTCAGGGAATTTGGTTGCAGACATGTTAATTCTGCTTATAAAATAATAAGAGTTTTAGGCTTGGCATTCAAAGACCTAAGTTTTGCTTCTTTACCATTTGCTGACTGGGGCATCCATAGATTTCCTGTAGCACTTTTGTGCCTTAATGATGCATGTCCTACCTCCATAATTGAATCTTAAAAACATTTTGAATTATGCAAAAATGCTCTTAGAAAGATTTTTTAAAATACAGATTATAGAAGCTAAAATACAAGGGTTTGACTAATATTGAATCAATAGATATTATCTACATATGTGTATGTATATCGATATCTACTTTCATTTATTAATACTTGAGAGGCTATAAAAATTTCACACTACTGGTATGAACGTAAATTGGCGACACATTTTTTGAGAACGATTTTGCAATATGAATCACGTTTTAAAACTATACCTTTTGGCACAAAGATTTTTCTCTAGAATTTGATATTAGAGAAATAAGACTTTGCTATAAAGTTTAGGCTTAAAAAAGTCAATGCCAAAATGTGTTTGCAATAATAAAACACTAGGAACAATTAATTGATAATACCATTTTACAGCTACATGAGAAAAGTTTTTACACACATTAAAAGAATATATGAAATAGGCAAACAGTTTAAAAAAAGTTTTTTTTTTTTTTTTTTTGTTGCTGTTGTTGTTTGTTTTTGAGACAGAGTCTCACTCTGTAGCCCAGGCTGGAGTGCAGTGGCGTAATCTTGACTCACTGCAACCTCCACCTCCTGTGTTCAAGCAATT
>NW_012109141.1:3979794-3981970 GCF_000951045.1 Mandrillus leucophaeus
TGAACTTTTTAGAATCAAGTGCTCAATGATATTCTCATTTCAATACCACTTTTTATAGGGAATCAGTACTCAGTTTTCAATTAGCTGTTTCTGTGGGAATTTTGTGGGAGGTAAGGAATGGGCATGAGCCTAGTTGCTGCCACTTCCTTCCCTGTGAGACTTATAAATACCCAAGAAAAATATTGAAACTTTTGAGCATTAATATTTAATGTAAATTTAGTACGTCTTTAGACTGTAGTTGTAGAAGTGATTTTACCTTCTTATTTTGGTATATAATTCATGTTAATATGTTTTCATATATTTCATTAAAATATTGTTGAAATATTTTATACTTTAGTTATATTTTATTTTTCTGAACTTTACTAGATATGTTCTGATTATTTTTTCTATATATATTTTATTATTGTTATTTTACCTTTTTTTAAATTTTACTTTAAGTTCCAGGATACATGTGCAGAACGTGCAGGTTTGTTACAGAGGGTATATATGTGGTATGGTGGTTTGCTGCACCTATTGATCCATCATCTAGGTTCCCTCCTCTCGCCCCCAACTTCCAGCAGGTCCCAGTGTGTATTGTTCCCCTTCCTGTGTCCATGTGTTCTCATTGTTCAGCTCCCACTTATGAGTGTTGAAAACCAAACATACGGTGTTTGGTTTTCTGTTTCTGTGTTAGTTTGCTGAGGATGATGGCTTCCAGCTTTATCCATGTCCCTGCAAAGGACAAAATCTCATTCCTTTTTTTGGCTTCACAGTATTCCATGGTGTATATATACCACATTTTCTTTATCCAGTCTATCATTGATGGTCATCTGGGTTGATTCCATGTCTTTGCTGTTGTGAATAGTGCTGCAATAAACATGTGTGCATATATCTTTATAGTAAAATGATTTATATTCATTTGGGTATATACCCAGTAATGGGATTGCTGTGTCAAATGGTATTTCTAGTTCTAGTTCCTTGAGGAATTGCCACACTGTCTTCCAAAACTGTTGAACTAATTAACGTTGCCACCAACAGTGTAAAAGTGTTCCTATTTCTCCACAGCCTCACCAGCATCTGTTGTTTCCTGACTTTTTAATAATTGCCATTTCCACTGGCATGAGATGGTATTTCATTGTGGTTTTGGCTTGCATTTCTCTAGTGATCAGTGAGATTGAGCTTTTTTTCATTCTATGTGTATTTTGAAATAATTTTGTTAAATTGCCTTTCCTCCCCTCCTAAACAACTACTACTTTTTATTGCATCATCATAAATTTATTAGTTAACATAGGGAGAATTAACAGCTTCCTACTTAATAATACTAACAAGTTACCAGTCTGTTCTTATTTCATTTTATTTCCTTGTGTTTAAATTACCACTTCGTTTTGAAAACTGTATGGCTGGGTAACTTATCTTTTTGTTGTTGTTTATTTTTATAATAATTTTACTTTTATACTTAAAATCTTGTATTCCTTTTTTATTGTATTGGCAGGATGACACTTACTTCCTGAATGGTACTAGCGTCTTTCCTTTGAATCAATTCTAAGCCATTTGTTGCTTTTTGCTACACCAACCATTCAGTCAAATGCAAATCCTTAGACCTGGGATGGGAATGCTCTTTGTAGCTTCTGGTACCTGGGCTACTTCTCTAAGTCTTTAGTGATACTGAGATTTGCTCAACTCCCCTTCATTCTCCCTTCCCTCATGTACTTCACCATCGGACATGAAACTGGTATTCCGAAATAGAATTGTCCATGGATCTTTTGGACACCATTTTTGTTATATCCATGTAGTATTTTCCTTCAAGCAGCAAGTCATAGACCCTGACCTCATCCCAGTCTTACCTGCAGTATTGTTTACAGACACGCCTCAATTTGTCTAGTTTATGTCATCCTTTGCTAGAATCAGTTTCTACTTATTATTATATTTCTTTGGTAAAGTCGTTTGTAATTATCTATGGACTCAGACCATCGTTTCAATTTCTAATGTCTATTTATTTTTCTAAATCTTTTAAAGAAAAAAGATTAGAAAGCTTTATTAGAGTGAAATATACCTATAAGGGTAGAATTTATAAAATATATGTAAGTGTACTGAAAGATTATATAATTCAATGTTTATTATTCATGCCTTATCCTGACAGTATGCATACAATGTCTGAAGAGATTGGAACACAATGTTCCGTAGCCTTCTAGATTCA
>NW_012109141.1:3983325-3985071 GCF_000951045.1 Mandrillus leucophaeus
TAAAAGAAGTCCTGTCAGATTCCTATCTCAGGAGCAACAGAATGCCTAAAATATAAAACCAATATGTAAAATCAGTTTCCTAAATTTGTCACATAGTAGATAAAAGAGTGTATTATTTTTTTTATCATCTTGATCCTGAGAATCCAACTGCAAAATGATCTAAATGATCTAAATTGCTTGTTCCTCATGCCATCACCTCCTGCTGCCTGATTATTGATTTGGTCATTAGCATCATTTCCAGAAGAATTGTCAGGGAAAAAAAAGGAAGGGATTGAAAATGCATCTGGAAGGTTTTGTTTCCTTGTGATGGTTAAGAACCACCAGAGCAATGCCTACATTATAAGGTGATGAGCTTGTCCCAGTTTGCATGGGACTGGCCTAGTTTTAGACTATAAGTCATATATCATGGGAGCCTTCTAAGTCTCAGGCAAACTGAAATCATTAGTCATCCTAATTTGACAATCTGTATAAATCCTTAACAGAGGTCAGAAATGGCATCTAAAGTGGTGGCTGACCAGTGTGAAGAGGGCTTGATAAACTGAACAGTAGTCTCACACGTCTGGAAACATTAACCTGATTGCTGACTTTATATTTATTTATATCAAATCACATAAAGCTGCTTTGACCTCATCAAATAACGTTATTCACACAAACATCCCTAATTTACAAAGCCTCTATCATTCATACACATTAAGGGGATCTCCAGTTTATTTAAGAAATAACTTAAATATAACGACTTACATCAACCCAAGTAACCAAATAGAAACTTGTTCACATGTAGGCCCTACATTACCAGCTTCTGGGCAAAATTTAAAAAATGAAAAAAAAAAAAAAAGACAGGAGTGGTGCGTGCAGTGGCTCAGGCTTATAATCCCAGCAGTGTGAGAGACTGAGGCAGGCAGATCACTTGAGATCAGGAGTTCGAGACCAGCCTGGCCAACATGATAAAACCCGTTTCTACTGAATATACAAAATTAGCCAGGCGTTGTTGTTGAGGTGATCAGATCCAACACCAGGTGTGAGGGTGACGAAGTCTGGTGGAGTCAAAGGATTGAGAAACAGACAGTTTGAGAAGCAAATTGGGACCAAGGGGCCATAATGATCCTGGAGGCTGCGAAGGCCCCGAGCTCTGGGATCCCACGGTATTTATTGGTAATCCAACAAAGAAACCGGGGTGAGAATGTGGAGGTCAAAAGGTCGCATTGCGTCAAGCACATGATTTACAACTGTAATAGTTTAGCATTTGCTCTACTACTTGAGACAATGGAGAGCAGGTTCTTTTAACTCAAGATACAATTGATCCTCAGAGAGCAAGGAGCAAGGAGCAAGGAGCCAGCAAGTCTAGACACATTCCGAGCCATGAGCCCTGGATTCTATCCAAGCCATGAGGGATTTTATGCCCTGGACTTAGATTACGGTGCATCAGGATAGCCTTCCACCCTTCAGCACAGAGCTTGGTGTTCCAAAGGCCATGAGGGGTTTAGACCTTGGACCCTGGAAATGTTCTAAGACTCTTTTTCATTATGTCAGACATGCAAGCCCTGCCTCAGCTTCTCCCAAGACTCAGCTTTTCCCAAAAGTGGTGGTGCACACCTGTAATCCTAGCTATTCTGGAGGCTGAGGCATGAGAATCGCTTGAACCCGGGAGGTGGAGGTTGCAGTGAGCAGAGATAGGGCCACCGTACTCCAGCCTGTGTGAGGGAGTGTGACAATGTCACACCAAAAAAAAAAAAAAAAAAAAAAAAA
>NW_012109141.1:3985386-3986127 GCF_000951045.1 Mandrillus leucophaeus
GTGGCCTGAAAAGCTGAGTAATGTCGATGTGGCTCTTTTAAGGTTTCCAGGCCTGAGGAGATGCTCAGCATCTATGTCTGTTTGGGGGCTACCAGACAGGCCTAGGAGGGAAACAAATCAAGGGGAGGGATAATCTGAGACTTACCTAGAATAAGAACCACTAATGTCCCAGATGTGGGAGGAGGAGGGGTGCATGGGCAGGATTGATAGTAGGAGTGCATTTGGTGGGCAGGGCTGGATGGGGTGATATGGAGCCAGACAAGGGCAGAGTTAGGGTCCCTCCTTAGGGGGTGACAGTGCAACTCCTGCTTTTTTAAGTTTCCAAAAGATACTCCAAGGCTAAAACCCAGATATCCATCCTATTAAGATATGTCTTCTAAGTAGGTAAGCAGCCAAAAGCTTAAAAAGAAAGAAGATTCTGGCAATGCCAGCTCTTTTCCTTCTTTAGAAAAAGGTTCAAGCAAAGATAATAATCTTACTGCTCCAAACACTGTTTTTCTAGGATAGGAAACAACTGATATGTGAAGGAGCTGAGGATCTGGGGGGAAGAAGCTGATGGAGCAGGGGAATGTGTGCAGACATGGAGGCTGTGAGAAGGTGCCTGTAGTCCCACTTACTCAGGAAGCTGAAGCAGGAGGATTGCTGGAGCCCAGGAGTTTGATGCTGCAGTGAGCTATTATTGCTGACTTTAAACATCTGAGAAAGTTTTATATCACAGAAGAAGGAGGCAATATGTCACTA
>NW_012109141.1:3991402-3991752 GCF_000951045.1 Mandrillus leucophaeus
AAATACATAGAGAAAAATAGATTTCTTAACTAGTATTTGAAACTAACTTTGTGCCTGGCTTAAAATTTCCCTCACATTCAAGTCTGTTCTACATAAATGTTTAAGAAGTTATTGAAATGTACTTCTCTGCTCTAATGAAAAGAAGCCCGTGGGCACAAAAGATTTCTTTAAATGCCTCCTGTGGCCTTTCCTAAAAAACAACTGGGCAGCCTCCCTTCTTATTCCATCTGCAGTCTAGATGTGTATAAGAGACAGTCCAATATGAAGAGGGGCTGTATTCACAAGTGTTGCAGCTAATTTAGCTGAAAAGAATCAATTCCTTAAGAAATCACCCAGTCGTGATGTCACCT
>NW_012109141.1:3992742-3998834 GCF_000951045.1 Mandrillus leucophaeus
GACCGTTCAAATCACCCATGGTTGGATGGTCTGTCAACCACTCATGGTTCCCAGTCTTCAGAGCTCAGGTAGGTAACTTCCATTTTTAAAGTGAGACCCCTAAGCAGAGACTAAATATATGTCAGGAAAATTACAGAAGATGTTAGAAATGAGAATCAGATTCTATGATTCCTTCTAAACAGACATTCTATAATTCTCTGAGGAGATAAAAAACAAAAGAGTAAATGGAAGCCTTCTCTCTGAATTTAAACTGACTGAACTCTTGTGATGGTATTTTGCTGATTTTTCATTCACGCAACAATATTAATTTGTAATCATTATGATCTGGCCAAAGAAAATGAAATCATGACCGAATTCAATTTCAGATTTTGTGAGATCAATTAGGATTCTGCCTACTGATCTCTGGGTTTATTTACATTTATTTTTATGACAAACTTTTCATTCAAATGAATCAAGATTGTATCTTCCTTTTGCAGTATCAACCTTTATTAAGCAACTTGTCCATCATGCCCATCAATGGCAGCTGATTATTTCATCCCTTGCTTTACAGAGACATTGAGAATATCTACAAGGAAATCCCATGTTTGTTGTCCTTTTTATCTGAACATACTTGTCTTTTAATTTTATCTTCTCAGTCTTTATTTCTGTTCAGAAGCATAAAAATGTAGCATGACATGGAAATAAACCTTTTTTATGTTAAGCCACTGATATTTGGGGGTTATGTTTTACTAAACTGCAACCCTACTTATCCTCAGTGATACATCACAGGGGGATTATGATTAAGGTGGAATAGAAATAATATGACACAGATATTTGTCACGCAGAGATCATTTCTGAGAATTTTCGTCTATGCATTTTCTTGGAAGACAGTAAGCATATTTTCATTATGTGATGATAATTAGGTAAAATAATGCTATTATTTGTGTGTTGTAGTTTAGCCATTTATTTATTTATTTATTTGAGATGGAGTCTCGCTCTGTCACTCTGGCTGGAGTGCAGTGGCGTGACTTGGCTCACTGCAACCTCCGCCTCCCGGATTCAAGCAATTTTCCTGCCTCAGCCTCCCAAGTAGCTAAGATTACAGGCATGTGCCACCATGCCTGGCTAATTTTTTATTTTTAGTAGAGACGGGGTTTCACCATATTGGCCAGGCTGGTCTTGAACTCCTGATCTCGTGCTTCACCTGCCTCGGCCTCCTAAAGTGCTGGGATTACAGGCGTGAGCTACCACGCCTCGCCCGTTTAGCCCTTTAAATAAAGTTAGTAGCATATATATGGATTCTGAGTAAACAAAGAGGTACATTATGCTGAATTATGTATTTCTGACATTTCATCAATAGTACTCTATTCTGCAACCTCTTTTGGAATTCTCGAACTACATTTTTCAGAATCTCTTGTATTTATGGCTCATTTTAGAGTTTTATCAGTGAAGAATATTTCTTAAAGTTTGAAAGTATAGGAGAAGGAAATTGTAAGGAAGTTGCAGGCAGATATCTAGGATAACATCAAATTTTGAAAATTGGTAGCTGAGGTTGATCACAGTGGCACTATGTGAGATTTCCAATTTCATTTGGCTACTATGTGAGTACATATGAATCATTCATGTATAACTGTGACTCCTCTGAATTACACAGCCCTTACAAAGTTTCTTCATACCTGTAATTTCCTGTATGAAAATCTTCCCCTTTGGAAGATCTAGAATGGCCTTTGTTTCGCTGACATAATCCTAATTATATAAAGATCAATGACTTTCATGACTTTTTCTTTTCTTTTATAAAAAAAAATTTATAAACCATTTAAAAAATACAGTTGCCTTGAAATACTAACTTAGACAATTCTCTTCATTTAAAGGTAATAAATGTTAACTTTTTCAGTTTGTATAAATTTTAATTTAAAATATAAAAATATTTCTGATCATATAAATATATGATTTATATCATATATTTATATGCATAGTTAAGCTCTTAAAAACATAAAACAGGCTGGACGCAGTGACTCACACCTGTAATCCCAGCTCTTTGGGAGGCCGAGGCGGGTGGATCACTTGAGGTCAGGAATTTAAGACCAGTCAGGTCAACATGGTCAAACCCCGTCTCTATTAAAAATATATAGCTAAGCCTGGTGTGGTGGCGGGCCCCTGTAATCCCAGCTACTTAGGAGGTTGAGGCAGGATAATTGCTTGATCCCAGGAGGTGGAGGTTGCAGTGAGTTGAGACTGTACCACTTCACTACTGCCTGGGCATCAGAGGTAGACTCCATCTCAAAAAACAAACAAGCAAACAAACAACAACAGGAAAAAAGTAAATAAATAAAGCAAATTGTCACATTGTCATGATTCTAGTGACGTAAACTAGTATGCTAAATCTAGTTACTTTCCAAGGGAAACCAAACATTGATTTGCACAAAAATTTCTCCCAGACTTATTTCCTCTTTACTCTGGTACCGTCAAAAGATAGCAACATTAGTGAGTAAGGTTTACATATAATATATATGCTATGTATATAATATATATACACATATATAAAGCTAATATATATGTGCACGTTAGTATACACATACATATAGTACATAAATATAGCTTTTTATATATGTATGTACATAACATACCTACATATAAAATATGTGGGTATATGAAGTTTTATCCACAAAGTATATATATATAAAGTTTTATACAAACTTACACACAGGCCCTTTTATTCCAGCTTTGAGTGACATAGAAAAAACAAACTAAGAAAGAAATTCCTATGATCATTTATAAATATAGTGATAAAACATTTGGTTTAGGAACTGATTCACATTACCTGCTTGGCTCCAAAACCATGCGCAAAAACAGAAGTTTAAAGATTTTTTTTCTGCCAAATATCTGCCAGAAATAACTTTAAAGTCTCTTTGGAAAAACATGTATTAGTTTTCTGTGACTACAAAAACAAGTTACTACAAACATAATGTCTTAAAACAATACAACACACATTTATTATCTTAGATCTCCGTAGGTGAGAAGTCTGACCTACGTTTCTCCAGACTACAATCAAGGTATCACTGGTATTGTGTTATTTTCTGGGGACTCTATGGGAAAATCTATTTCGTGATCATTAATGTTTCTGGCAGAATCTAGTTCCTTATGGTTGTAGGATTTAGATCTGCATTTTTTTGCTGATTTTTACATGAAGTTTATTTACAGCTTCTAGAGGTTGCTGCATTCCTCAGCTCATATCCCCTTTATTCCATCTTCAAAGCTAGAAAGTTTAGGTTGAATTTTTCTCACATACATCTCTTTAATCTACTCTTCTGCCTTCCTCTTCCACTGTTAAGGACTCACATGATTAGACTGGACCCACCTATATAATATAGGATCATATCTCATTTCTAACACCCTAACCCTAATCACAACTGTGAAGTCCCTTTTCATCACATCGGGTAGCATATTTGCAGGTTGCAAAGATTAGAACCCCAACATCTAGAGGACTATTATTTGGTTGAACACATGCCCCATTGCCATATAAAACTCAGTGAATTCACACGGATAATTTTCTAGAAGTTCAAGGTTGCAAACAGACATAACAAATAAGTAACCATGAGTGATAGCAGCAACAACACACAACAAACTTAGACCTAAAAAAAACTTTACACAAATTGAAGAAGAAGATTAAAATGTTGAAAGAAGAATAAAAAGTATGGGAAATATCTTAGTCTATTTTGTGTTACTGTAACAGATTACCACAGACTGGGTAATTTTTAATGAACAGAAACTTATGTGGCTTAGAGTTTTGGAGGATGGAAGTCCAGGGACATGGCACTGGCACCTGGAGAGGGTTTATATGCTGATTGATGTATTATTTTATGGCATAAGGAAAAAGGGCAAGCAAGTATGCAAGAAAGAAAGAGAATGGGGGTCAAATTTAATTGTTTTATCAAGAACTCACTTCCACAATAACCCAGTCTCAAGAGAGGAGCATTAACCCATTCATGAAAGCAGAGTCCTCATGGCCTAATCACTTCTTAACAACCCCACCTCTTCATACCATCACAATGTCAATTAAATTTCCACATAAATTTTAGAGGGGACATTCAGACCATAGCAGGAAGTACATCTAAGGAGAAAAAGACTGCGAAAATAATCCACCAAAATTTTAAATGAACAAAACGGAATTTCTAAAAAAAATTCAAAAATAGAAATGTGCAGTCATTAAGTTTCTTTCTATATATAATTATGTTTGCAAAAACTGACAATTTGACTTCCTCTTTTCTAATTTGGATGCCTTTCATTTATTTCCCTTGCCTGATTGCTCTGGCTAGGACTGCCAGTACTATATTAAATAAGAGTGGTGAAGTAGGCATCCTTGTCTTTTTCCAGTTCTTATAGGAAAGGCTTTCAGCTTTTCCCCATTTAATATTTTAGCTGTGGGTTTGTCATATATGACCTTGATTATGCTGAAGTATATATCTTATGTGCCTAATTCTTTCAGAGTTTTTATCATAAAAAGGATGTTGAATTTTATCAAATGCTTTTTCTGAATATGTTAAAATGATTATATGGATTTTGTCCTTCATTATGTTGATAGGATGTATCATACATATTAACTTGCCTATGTTAAACCATCCTTGCATCCCTGGGATAAATTTCACTTGATTATGGTGGCATATTATCTTTGGCAGGAACATGGATAGAAGTGAAGTTCATTATGTTAAGTGAAATAAGCCAAGCACAGAATGACAAATATCACATGTTCTCACTCATACGTGAGGACTAAAAAGTTTACCACATGGAGTTAGAGAGTAGAATGATGCTTATCAAAAGCTGGGAAGGATGAATGGGGATGAAGAGAGGTTGGTTAATGAGTACAAACATACAGTTAGAAGTAATAAGTTCTTACGTTTGATAGAAAAGTAGGCTGACTATAATTAACAATCATTTCTCGTATATTTCAAAATATCTAAAATATTTGAAATATATTTCCTAACAGAAAGGAAAACATTTTTGAGGTGATGGACATCCTAAAGATCCTTATTTAATCATTACACATTGTACATATGTATCAAAATATCACCTACACCCCATAAGTATGTACAGTTATTATGTATAAATAGAAAAGAAAGCAGTTAACAAAAAACTAGAAATGTAAAAGAGATAATAAGTAGCAGAGGATTTGTAGAAAAGGAGAGACAAAGCACACCAGAAAATATAGCTAAAAAATTACTCAATATACAAGTAAAAATATTTTCTAAAGTATGTTAGAAAAATAAAGATACATAGAGAATGGAAGGAAAAATATGGCATTTGTATAATTTGAGTTCTAGAAAAAAAGAGAAGGAATAATACATGAAATCTTTTCATAAATTACAGAACCTATGAATGTTCAAGTTGAGAGAGATCACCAGATTCCAATTAGAATTAAAGCACATACACACGTATATACACACATGCACACAAACACCCAAAGTAGGGTATTGAAGAAACTAAATATAAATTTGTCTTAAATTCAGCCAAAGAGGAAAAAACAGATTCCTTATAATAAAACAATGATTTTACTGGTAGAAGAACTCTTTTTTTTATACTTTTTTATTATTATACTTTAAGTTTTAGGGTACATGTGCACAACATGCAGGTTTGTTACATATGTATACCTGTGCCATGTTGGTGTGCTGCACCCATTAACTCTTCATTTATATTAGGTATATCTCCTAATGCTATCCCTCCCACCTTCCCCCACCCCATGACAGGCTCTGGTGGTGGCAGGCACCAGTGTGTGATGTTCCCCATCCTGTGTCCAAATGTTCTCGTTGTTCAATTCCCACCTGTGAGTGAGAACATGCGGTGTTTGGTTTTCTGTCCTTGCAATAGTTTGCTCAGAATGACGGTTTCCAGCTTCATCAATGCCCCTACAAAGGGCATGAACTCATCCTTTTCTATGGCTGCATAGTGTTCCATGGTGTATATGTGCCACATTTTCTTAATCCAGTCTATCACTGATGGACATTTGTGTTGGTTCCAAGTCTGCTATTGTGAATAGTGCCACAATAAACATATGTGTGCACGTGTCTTTATAGCAGCATGATTTATAATCCTTTGGGTATATACCCAGTAATGGGATG
>NW_012109141.1:3999363-4000066 GCF_000951045.1 Mandrillus leucophaeus
CATTTAAGTCTTTAATCCATCTTGAATTAATTTTTGTATAACGTGTAAAGAAGTGATCCAGTTTCAGCTTTCTACATATGGCTAACCAGTTTTCCCAGTACCGTTTATTAAATAGGGAATCCTTTCCCCATTTCTTGTTTTTGTCAGGGTTGTCAAAGATCAGATGGTTGTAGATGTGTGATATTATTTCTGAGACCTCTATTCTGTTCCATTGGTCTATATCTCTGTTTTGGTTCCAGTACCATGCTGTTTTGATTACTGTAGCCTTGTAGTACAGTTTGAAGTCAGGTAGCATCATACCTCAAGCTTTGTTCTTTTGGCTTAGGATTGTCTTGGCAATGTGGGCTCTTTTCTTTGGTTCCATATAAACTTTAAAGTAGTTTTTTCCAAGTCTGTGAAGAAAGTCATTGATAACTTGATGGGGATGGCATTGAATCTATCAATTACCTTGGAAAGTATGGACATTTTCATGACATTGATTCTTCCTATTCAGGAGCATGGAATGTTCTTCCATTTGTGTCCTCGTTTATTTAGTTGAGCAGTGGTTTGTAGTTCTCCTTGAAGAGGTCCTTCACATCGTTTGTAAGTTGGATCCTAGGTATTTTATTCTCTTTGAAGAAATTGTGAATGGGAGTTCCCTCATTATTTGGCTCTCTGTTTGTCTCTTATTGGTGTGTAAGAATGCTTGCGATTTTTGCACATT
>NW_012109141.1:4000455-4002240 GCF_000951045.1 Mandrillus leucophaeus
GTGCCAGTTTTCAAAGGGAATGCTTCCAGTTTTTGCCCCTTCAGTATGATATTGGCTGTGGGTTTGTCATAAATAGTTCTTATTATTTTGAAGTACGTCCTATCAATACCTAGTTTATTGAGAGTTTTTAGCATGAAGTGATGTTGAATTTTGTCAAATGCCTTTTCTGCATCTATTGAGATAATCATGTGGTTTTTGTCTTTGGTTCTGTTTATATGCTAGATTACGTTTATTGATTTGTGTGTGTTGAAGCAGCCTTGCATCCCAGGGATGAAGCCAAATTGATCATGATGGATAAGCTTTTTGATGTGCTGCTGGATTCGGTTTGCCAGTATTTTACCAAGGATTTTTGCATCAATGTTCATCAGGGATATTGGTCTAAAATTCTCTTTATTTTTTTTTTGTGTCTCTGCCAGGCTTTGGTATCAGTATGATGCTGGCCTCATAAAAAGAATTAGGGAGGATTCCTTCTTTTTCTATTGATTGGAAAAGTTTCAGAAGGAATGGTACCAGCTCCTCTTTATACCTCTGGTATAATTTGGTTGTGAATCTGTCTGGTCCTGGACTTCTTTTGGTTGGTAGGTTATTAATTATTGCCTCAATTTCAGAGACTGCTACTGGACTAAACTATGGTTTAGTCTTGAGACGGTGTGTGTGTCCAGGAACTTATCCATTTTTTCTAGATTTTCTAGTTTATTTGCATAGAGGTGTTTATAGTATTCTCTGATGGTAGTTTGTATTTCTGTGGGATTGGTGGTGATATCCCCTTTATCATTTTTTATTGTGTCTATTTGATTCTTCTCTCTTTTCCTCAGTATTAGTCTTACTAGTGGTCTATCTATTTTGTTCATCTTTTGAAAAAACCAGCTCCTGGATTCATTGATTTTTTGAAGGGTTTTTTGTGTCTCTGTCTCCTTCAGTTCTGCTCTGATCTTAGTTATTTCTGGCCTTCTGCTAGCTTTCGAATGTGTTTGCTTTTGCTTCTCTAGTTCTCTTAATTGTGATGTTAGGGTGTCAATTTTAGATCTTTCCTGCTTTCTCTTGTGGGCATTTGGTGCTATAAATTTCCATCTACACACTGCTTTAAATGTGTCCCAGAGATTCTGGTATGTTGTATCTTTGTTCTCATTGGTTTCAAAGAACATCTTTATTTCTGCCTTCATTTCATTATGTACCCAGTAGTCATTCAGGAGCAGGTTGTTCATTTTCCATGTACTTGAGCGATTTTGAGTGAGTTTCTTAATCCTGAGTTCTAGTTTGATTGCACTGTGGTCTGAGAGACAGTTTATTATAATTTCTGTTATTTTACATTTGCTTAGGAGTGCTTTCTTTAATTCCAACTATGTGACCAATTTTGGAATAAGTGCGATATGGCACTGAGAAGAATGTATATTCTGTTGATTTGGGGTGGAGAGTTCTGTAGATGTCTATTAGGTCCACTTGGTGCAGAGCTGAATTCAATTCCTGGATATCGTTGTTAACTTTCTGTCTCATTGATCTGTCTGATGTAGACAGTGGGGTGTTAAAGTCTCCCATTATTATTGTGTGGGAGTCTAAGTATCTTTGTAGGTTTCTAAGGACTTGCTTTATGAATCTGGGTGATCCTGTTTGGGCGCATATATATTTAGGATAGTTAGCTCTTCCTGTTGAATTGATCCCTTTATCATTATGTAATGGCCTTCTTTGTCTCTTTTGATCTTTGTTGGTTTAAAGTCTGTTTTATCAGAGACTAGGTTTACAACCCCTGCTTTTTGTTTTGTTTTGTTTTCCATTTGCTTGGTAGAT
>NW_012109141.1:4002290-4005835 GCF_000951045.1 Mandrillus leucophaeus
GGTGGAGAGTTCTGTAGATGTCTATTAGGTCCACTTGGTGCAGAGCTGAATTCAATTCCTGGATATCGTTGTTAACTTTCTGTCTCATTGATCTGTCTGATGTAGACAGTGGGGTGTTAAAGTCTCCCATTATTATTGTGTGGGAGTCTAAGTATCTTTGTAGGTTTCTAAGGACTTGCTTTATGAATCTGGGTGATCCTGTTTGGGCGCATATATATTTAGGATAGTTAGCTCTTCCTGTTGAATTGATCCCTTTATCATTATGTAATGGCCTTCTTTGTCTCTTTTGATCTTTGTTGGTTTAAAGTCTGTTTTATCAGAGACTAGGTTTACAACCCCTGCTTTTTGTTTTGTTTTGTTTTCCATTTGCTTGGTAGATCTTCCTCTATCCCTTTATTTTGAGCCTATGTGTGTCTCTGCATGTGAGATGGGTCTCCTGAATACAGCACACTGATGGGTCTTGACTCCTTATCCAATTTGCCCGTCTGTGTCTTTTGATTGGAGTATTTAGCCCATTTACATTTAAGGTTAATATTGTTATGTGTGAATTTGATCCTGTCATTATGATGTTAGCTGGTTATTTTGCTCATTAATTGATACAGTTTCTTCCTGGCATCGATGGTCTTTACAATTTGGCATGTTTTTGCAGTGACTGGTACTGGTTGTTACTTTCCATGTTTAATGCTTTCTTCAGGAGCTCTTGTAAGGCAGGCCTAGTGGTGACAAAATCTCTCAGCATTTGCTTGTTTGTAAAGGATTTTATTTCTCCTTCATTTATGAAGCTTAATTTGGCTGGATATGACATTCTGGGTTGAAAATTCATTTCTTTAAGGATGTTGAATATTGGCCCCCACTCTTTTCTGACTTGTAGACTTTCTGCCAAGAGATCTTCTGTTAGTCTGATTGGCTTCCCTTTGTGAGTAACCCGACCTTTCTCTCTGGCTGCCCTTAAGATTTTTTCCTTCATTTCAACTTTGGTGAATCTGACAATTATTTGTCTTGGAGTTGCTCTTCTTGAGGAGTATCTTTGTGGAGTTCTGTATATTTCCTGAATTTGAATTTGGCCTGCCTTGCCAAAAGGCAAGGTTGGGGATGTTCTCCTGGATAATATCCTGCAGAGTGTTCTCCAACTTGGTTCCATTCTCCCCATCACTTTCAGGTACACCAATCAGATGTAAATTTGGTCTTTTCACATAGTCCCATATTTCTTGGAGTCTTTGTTCATTTCTTTTTTCTCTTTTTTCTCTAAACTTCTCTTCTCACTTCATTTAATTCATTCAATGTTCAATCACTGATACCCTACCTTCCACTTGATTGAATTGGCTACTGAAGGTTGTGCATATGTCATGTAGTTCTCGTGCCATGGTTTTCAGCTCCACCAGGTTATTTAATGTCTTCTCTATGCTGTTTGTTCTAGTTAGCCATTCGTCTCATCTTTTTTCAAGGTTTTTAGCTTCTTTTGATGGGTTTGAACATCCTCCTTAACTTGGATGAGTTTGTTATTACCAATCTTCTGAAGCCTTATTCTCTCAACTCATCAAAGTCATTCTCCATCCAGCTTTGTTCCATTGCTGGTGAGGAGCTGCATTCCTTTGGAGAAGAAGAGGCACTCTGATTTTTAGAATTTTCAGCTTTTCTGCTCTGGTTTCTCCCCATCTTTGTGGTTTTATCTACCTTTGGTATTTGGTGATGGTGACGTACAGATGGGGTTTTGGTGTGGATGTCCTTTCCGTTTGTTTGTTTTCCTTCTAACAGTCATGACCCTCAGCTGCAGGTCTGTTGGAGTTTGCTGGAGGTCCACTCCAGACCCTGTTTGCCTGTGTATCACCAGCAGAGGCTGCAGAATAGCAAATATTGAAGAAGAGCAAATGTTACTGTCTGATCCTTCCACTGGAAGCTTTGTCTCAGAGGGGCACCAGGCAGTATGAGATGTCAGTCTGTCCCTACTGGGAGGTGCCTCCCAGTTAGGCTACTAGGGGGTCAGGGACCCACTTGAGGAGGCAGTCTGTCCATTCTTGGATCTCAAACTCCATTCTGGGAGAACCACTACTCTCTTCAAAGCTGTCAGACAGGGACATTTAAGTCTGCAGAAGTTTCTGCTGCCTTTTGTTCAGCTATGCCCTGTCCCTAGAGGTGGAGTCTACAGAGGCAAGCAGACCTCCTTGAACTGTGGTGGGCTCCACCCAATTCCAGCTTCCTGGCTGCTTTGTTTACCTACTCAAGCCTCAGCAATGGCTGACACATCCCGCCACCAGCCTCGCTGCCGCCTTG
The DNA here is from genome assembly GCF_000951045.1 of Mandrillus leucophaeus. Classification (NCBI taxonomy): domain Eukaryota; kingdom Metazoa; phylum Chordata; class Mammalia; order Primates; family Cercopithecidae; genus Mandrillus; species Mandrillus leucophaeus. The sequence goes on from NW_012109141.1 coordinate 4,004,562, forward strand.
CAGTTTGATCTCAGACTGCTGCTCTAGCAGTGAGCGAGGTTCCATGGGTATGGGGCCCTCCAAGCCATGCGTGGGATATAATCTCCTGGTGTCCCATTTGCTAGGACCATTGGTAAAGCACAGTATTAGGGTTGTAGTGTCCTGATTTTCCAGGTACTGTCTGTCACAGCTTCCCTTGCTAGGAAAGGGAATTCCCCAACCCCTTGCTCTCCCCAGGGAGACGATGCCCCACCCTGCTTCGGTTCATGCTCAGTGGGCTGCACCTACTATCTGACAAGCCTCAGTGAGATGAACCCGGTATCACAATTGGAAATGCAAAAATCTCCCGTCTTCTGTGTCACTCACACTGGGAGCTGTAGACTGGAGCTGTTCCTACTTGGCCATCTTGGAGTCTCCACGAAGAACTCTTAATTGGTCAACAAATTGCACTAGGCAATTAATTGACCTCAAAATACTGAGAGTTGTAATCACTTGCATTGGAACTCAGTGAAATAATATTTTACTAAAGAAGAAAGTAAATAAGCCATTTTCACAGAAAAAAAAAAAAAAAGAGTTTACCTACAGACCCTCTCTACAATACTGCAAAAAGTTTCACAGTTCACCACTGAACAACATGGGTTTGAACTACATGTATCCACTTATATGTGCATTTTTTTTTTCAATATATTGGAAATTTTTTTTGGAGATTGGCAACAATTTGAAAAAACTCACAGACAAAATGCCTAGAACATTTATTGTTAAGAAAGAAAAGCTGTTACCACCTGACCAGGTTTTTGCCTGCTGCCAAGATAGAGTCGAACACTGAGACAACAGGTATCACTATAAAGAAGAGTTTAATTATCACAAGGCATTCGAGCCAGGAGAATGGGAGATACTGCTCAAAGCCACCTTGCTGAGACATCAGAAGCTGGGTTTTTAACGAATGATTTGACTGGCAGGGGCATAGGGAATGGATGCTGTGTTAGGGCTGAATCGGTTCCCGGGAAAGGAGGTGAGTCACAAGACCAGTCAAGTCAGTTCTTTGGATCACTGGTTGGGTTGGCGTCTGTCCACTTGTAGACAAAGGCAGAAAATTATCTCAAAGACCAGTCTTTGGTTTCACAAAGGCATTTGTGACTACTGGTTACTCTGGCAAGCAAGATGGGAAACGGTGCTGGGTTATCATCTAGCTATGCCTATAGCTTCGCAGAAAAGTTTGTGGAAGGTGAGGTCCCTGGTTATCATAGCTGCCTGGTGCCCTGTTGGCTATCCAACTTCTGGAAGCCATCGAGGGG
>NW_012109141.1:4006205-4052362 GCF_000951045.1 Mandrillus leucophaeus
AAAAAAAAAAAAAAAAGAAATGACTATGTGCAAGCAATCATTCATGGATAAGGAAAAAAGAGAGAAAGGAAAAAATATCTATCAAAATTCGGGCCTCTACCATAATTGTAATCATGTGGCCTCTTTTAATTTTATGAAGGCAGTTTCAAAGCAAGCACCAAGATTTAAGATAGGAAAGAGTAGGCCAACTCCACTGCTTTTTGCAAGTGTAGACCGGCCTATGATCAAGACTACTCTCATTTTTAAGCCTTAAAGGGAATAAATAAAGCACAAGCTGCCAGTCTTGATTGTACAACAAAAAGGCCTGGACAATGAGACCCTTTTATCTGTATTGCTTCCATCCATGCTTTGTCTCTGAAGTCAGGAAATCTCTTGTCAGAAAGGACTGTCTTTTAAAGTTGTTTTTTTTTTTTTTTTTTTTTTTAATATTAAACAATGCCCTTTGGCTATATGGAATCTATAAGTTCAACAAAAAAATATCAAAGTGATTTACATGCCACCAAACACAACATCTCTAATTTAGCCTATAGATCAGAAGATCATAAGGACATTTATGGCTCACTACTCACAAAATTGTATGGAAAGGGTTGTCAATGCTCTGGAAGAGAGCCCCAGTAGAGAGAACATCATGAAAGTCTGGAAGGATTACAACATTGAAAATGCCATGATTGTTATATAAAAGTCTCTGAAAGCCATCAAGCCAGAAATGAAAACTTTCTACTGGAGAAAACTGTGTCCATATGTTGTGAAGAACTTCACAGGATTTCCAACACAGCCAATGAAGGAATTCATCGAAGAGATTGTGGACATGGCAAAAAAGGTGAGGGCTGAAAGGTTGGAGATACGCATCTTGGAAAAATTCCAGAGTAAAAGACACCACACCATGGTGATTAATGGAAGATGACTTGATGAAGGTAAGTGCTTCTGCACCAGTGTAAGACAGGTGAAGAAGACATAGAAGCAGTGCCAGAAAACAATTGACATTACACAATCTGGATTGTGTCAGATTGATTCTGTCACAGTCACACGGATTGATTCTGTCTTGCATGATGCGGGCACTAAAACTAAAGCAAATGGGGAAGAAGGATTGTTACCATACAGAAACATTTTTAGAGAAAATTTAAAGAGCAAAAAGTCATTCAGAAATCATGATGTATTTCCATAGAGTTACACCAAGTGTTCCTGCTTCTCTTGCCTCTTCTCCCACCTTTTCTACTTCTTCCCCTCTGCCCACCCTGAGATGGCAAGAACAACCCCTCCTATTTCTCCTCCTACTCAGCCTACTCAATGTAAAAATGACAAGAATGAGGACCTTTGTGATGATCCCCTTTCATTTAGTGAATAGTAAATATGTATTCTCTTCCTTATGATTTTCTTAATAACACTTTCTTTTGTATAGCTTACTGTGTTGTAAAAATGTAGTATATAATACATATACAAAATATGTATCAATTGGCTGTTTATCTCAGTAAGATTTCCAGTCAACGGTTTGCTATTAGTGGTTATGTTTTTGTGAAGTCAAAATTTATTCATGGATTTTCAACTGCATTGGAGTTAGCACTGCTAAATCATCTGTTGGTCAAGTGTCAACTGTTCTTCCAAATAAGAGACTTTATCCCACAAGAAAATATCTGCAAAGATGAACGGTTCATGTAGAAAAATAATAAAATGTCATCAAATTTAGCAACTGTTAAAATCAAAACAATGATATAAGTCTGGTTTAGTGGTTAAAATATAAAGCTATATTATGGGGAAATACAACAAGCATATGAATCAAGAATATTCACAGAGTGAAAGCATTCTGAGATATCTATATTTTGCAGAAGACAGGTGATAATTATTATATCATATGTAATTAATTATAAAGTTAAATACGTGTGTTAATTTTTATTATTGGACCTATTATAAAATAGAAATATAATGTATAATTCTGCACTTAATAGAAATAGAAAAAAATAAATACAAAAACAGAACTTAGTTTCTACTTTTGTACTTTCTAGTACAAAATAAGATAGAAAATAATATAAATATATGTAAAATAACAAAATATAAATAAACTGCTTGTCTTAATAGCAAAATTTATCAGACTATCTGAAAAATATAGTCCAGCTACATTTGATTTGTAACATAAAAGTAAAACATAAGAAAACAGAACACTGTAAAAAAATAGGTTAAAAAATAAGCAATGCCCATGAAATATATAACAAAACACAAGTGCCGTCACTGTTTGACACAAAACAGGATTTGAAATGTAACTGGCAACTTTCCAAATATATTGATAAAGTGTTTATTTCACCAAAAAGATAAAATAGTTTCAAACAAATATGCATCTAACAACATAGTTTTTAACCACATACGTAAAATTTGATACATCTGTGATGAGAAGTTGAAAGATCCACACTCCTAGTGGGAAATATAAAGTTAAATCTCTATATTTTTTGACATTTTTATTGCAAAATAAGACAAAAGGAAAGCACACAGAACAAACATACAATTTACTGAATTATTATAAAGCAAACGCCCTTGCAACCACCACACAGTTCTAGATGGAAGTTTGTCAGAAGCCTCCCTATATACCTCCTCCCTCCCTCTCCATAAGTAACCACTATTCTGACATCTCCAATAATATTTCCCCTGTGTTTCTTTATTGCTTTTTCACCAAGAATACATTCCTAGACACAATCATTTAGTCAGACCCATTTTTGTTCACTTGATGACTTTTGAATCTCTTTTAATTCACAAGTTCTCTCCCACCCATCCCTTTCCTTCTGTTGTAATTATTTATTTGTTGAAGAACTCACTCGAGCTGTTTGACCTGTAGTTTTGCAGTCTGGAGTCTGCTGATGACACGCTCATAGTATAGCTCATGTTCCTCTGTCCCTGAGTTTCCTGCAAATAGCCTATTGCATCTAGAGTCCTGATCACACTCAGGTTCAATCCTTCCAGCAAGACCTCAAGTGGTGGGGTTTTCTTCCATTAGGATCACAAACACAAATATCTTAATAATGGAAATAAGATGTAGATAAAAAGTCCATAGCAAGATAGGAATTTTGCATTATAGATTTTTTCCTAGTCAAATGCAGAATGTTACTCCATTCTCTGACCACAAGTGTATCAATATAAATATCAGTATCAAAAAGAAACTATACTCATTCATTTAGGAAAAGGTGTTCTTTTCTAAAAGTATCAAATATAAGCAATAATGAAATAGAAATATTAATTTTAAAATCAGAAACAAGAAAAACAAGCCCATTATCAAGATTTCTATACAACATCAAATTTATGTGTATTTATATTTTTAGTTTTAAAACGTTATCTTCTTGGACTTTAATGTCCATATTCTACTGAGTTTATTCTAACTAATACAATTCTTTGCCCAGGTTTTGATATCTTACTGATACGATGATTCCCCTGCTCTTAATTACCTTCCTTCTTCACTTTCTCCCTTACACATTTATAAAACCTGTACTATAGTTTGCATCTTGTTATGCAGCAGGGAACAAAGTAAAACCTTTGCTTTTAGCCAACATCTGATCATTTCTCTTTTAATGCATTAATATAACTTTGTGTTACTCGAAATTCTAATGTTAAATAATGCCTCCTTGGATATATCTTTTAGTTTATGAATTAAACTAAATCAAAATGTTAAGTGTTTTTTAAATAAGTTTTATATTTAATAACAATTGTTATTACTGTTTAATAACAAATATTAAAGGTTAGTTTGATAATAAAGGTTATTGTGAAATATTTCAAAAATGAAAAATGTTACAAAGGAAAAGGCCCACTAACCCCCTCGAGAAAAAATATAAAAAAACTTTAGTAAGAAGTTGAGCCAGGCATTGTAGCTCACATCTATATTCCCAGTACTTTGGGAGGTGAAGGTGGCAGAATTGCTTGGGCTAGGGAGACCAACTTGCAGTGAGTCATCATTATGCCACTGCACTCTAGACTGGGTGACAGGGTAAGACCGTGTCTCAAAAAAAAAAAAGGTAAAACAAAGTTGAAGGTTCATTGTATCTTTCTTTAAATCCAATTTTTCTACCTCACCCTGAATTTCATGTTTAAATGCATTTGTTGGCACTGATACTACACATGTATTTCTAAATTATATATGGTGTTGTTTTGGATGTTTTTAATCTTATGTTATTGGCGTCATTCTGAATATATCATTCTTTATTATTTTTTTTAAACTTAATATCCCTTTTACTACATAAAGCTCTGATTGATTCATTTTTCATTTTCATCCAAATTCCCATGCTTGCATATACTATAATTTATTGAATCATTTTCCTGTGGGTGAATCTTAACTTCAAATACTTCATATTTCATTTTATTTCTAGAAATTCTCTTTTTCAAATATGACTATTTTCTCGTTTTTGTATTGTGTCTTTTCCTTATGTTTGTTGTTTTTACATATATTTAATTATTTTAAATTCTTATATCTTTTATTCTGTTATTTCATCATTGCGCTTCTATTTGCTAAATATAGTAAATATACTCTCTCAGAGTTTTCATGATGTTTATGAATTATAATTCTTTTTAACTGAGCGCTCCTGTTTAATGCAGCCTTCCCTGTTTCACATAAATGCACCTTTCAGAGTACTTTATGTACTAGTGAGGGAGTCTGGGGTTCTATTTCTTGCTCTTAAAAATTTTTTTAATAAATTAGATTGATGCATTTACATTGTACATATTTATGGGGTACAATCTGATGTTTCAGCACACATCTATGTTGAAAATTGATTCAGTCCGGTTAGTTAACATATCTATTACCTCAGGCATTTATCATTTATTCGTGATGAGAAACTTAAAAGGCTCTCTGTTAGCTGTTATGCGACAGATATTTTTTACTGTTAACCATAGTCACTCTAGTCTGCAATACAATAGAACAACAAAATGTATTCTGTTATCAAGCTGTAACTTTGTACCATTTAACCAACCTCTTCCCATCTTCCCTGTCCCATAACCTTCCAGAGTCACTGGTAACCACTGTTCTCTGCTTGGTTTAAGGTCCCACTTGGGTGTTCTCTTTGATATCTTTCTTCATTCCTGGCAGCTAGGAAGGTCTTTCTCCCCCACACCCTGCTCCCAATTAGTTATGCATTATGAGTTATGTATTAAAACAGATATATACACACAGACACACACACACACACATCATATTGTTCAAAGTTTCTATGTGTTTACAACAGAATTTGCAATCTTGATTTATCTCAACTTTTGTATTTTCTGAAAATGCTTAAAATATTTTATCATTTGTTTGATTCTATCTCTGGCGATATGTTATATGATATAAATGCAGACCAGACTGGATTAGGAAATATATGCTTTACATTTCAATCATTTCAATGTAATTAGGTATAGTTAAAAATTCTATTTTTCTTTATAATCCAGTGACTTTCAGTATTTTACTTTACCTTTGGCTTACATATAATTTAGTAAAGAAAAAATCGTTTATTTTTATAAAAATTTTTCAATTATCTGTGAATATCATATAAAATCTGGAAAATAAAAATTAAATAATTTATATGCAGGCTTTTTATTCTCTTTCACTGTATTTAAAATCAAAATATACTTTGCATATTACTTTGCTGCCATGCAGCTGTTTATTTTTTTAAACTTAGAGAGTAGTTAAGAATTACCTCTGATGTGAGTTGACATAGCATTGCATGATCACTATAAATAGATTCCTAGGAGTGCCTATTATGTGGATTTATACTAAAATTGACAGTTAATAGTGCAAGGGTCAGTACAAATCATATCTTCTTTAATTCCAGTGACAACCTTCCGATAAAGATACCGTTGTTAATTCCACTTTAAAGGGTCAGAGACAGAGTGCTTAAGCAATTGATACAAGAAAATACTACTAGAAAGTTTCAGAGTCATGAAATGAATCAGGCTTTTTGAGTCGTAAAGCCCATGCATGCCGTAACTGTGCAGAGACCCATCAACTTTCATGGAACTAATCTCCTATGCTTTATTCATGTTCTCCAGTATAAATGTAAATTACTTGGTAAATATACCTATCATCTCAGCATACATTCTGAGAAGCTATATTATTAGATTAAATGGCATTTTTATTGCTTTTTATTCATTTTGGAAAATTACTATCCGTAAATACTAATATGTATACTTGCTTCAGCAGTTTTAGAAAGTGCCCATTTCCCTATGTCCATGCCAATACTAGTTATAATGAGTCTTTTTCTTCTTTGCCAATTGTCAGTATAAATGCTAAAGTCTATAAATCATTAAACACATAGTGATTTGCACTATTTGATTCTTTGTGAGGTGGATCACGTCTTCTGTTATTCAGCTGCATTTTATAAAATTCTTCTCTTTATTGAGGAATCAAATGCCCAGAAAGTTAGCAGGGAAAGAAAAAAACTCTGAATAGTTTGCCTCTAAGATGGACTACAGAGCATATTTAGCTGGAGTCTATAATTGTTAGACATGGAAACTAGAAAGAGAAGAAGCTAAATGGATTCACCAATGTCACAATTTCTTGGAGTGCCAGGAAAGAAATTCGAGAATCCTCAAAGCCAATTCAGAACACTTTGCACTGTCCCACAACTTCTCTTCATTTGATATTGATTGACATAGATCAGACTTTTAGTAACTGAAATTTGTGTAATTGAAAAATACTAAGAGCAGTACTCAGTTATCCTAAACACTAGTGAAATAATTCTGAAACTTCTAAAATATGTCTTATATATAATATCTTACAAGATATTTGATGTGATAAAATAAATTAGATGTCAACTGTGGACCAGTATAAGCTTTTAATAATTAAAAGCTTCTTTTTCACTAGGGACAAAAATTACACTCTTTAAATCAAGAGGATAATTATTTTTCCTGACAAGGCTTCACAGTGCTTGATTGAGATTTTCAGAGGTACATATGTGAGTTGACAGTTTGCATTTGCTATGTTTTCCCCTAGGTAAAAATCTATAAGCATTCATAACTTTTAGTGTTAATGAGAGCAGAACCTATTAGCCCTAAAAATGCCCTTTTTGCTCTAAGGAATATTTTACCTGAAAAGTGATACAAAAACATATCTCATCATGAAATAAAAACTCAGCTTTTCAAATAAGGCATGTGGCCCTTTAAGCTGAGGCATAATAAAAGAAAGCAATTCTGCATTTCTTTTCATGGCAATAACCGTATTTATCTTGGTTTTTAAAGAGGGAGAAAATGACTCACTTTATTTCTTGCATTAAATTTACATGTGTTAGTATTTCTTAGATTTTTAAACTTGGGAGCTTTGCAAAATACTCAGAGAGCTAACTTCACTGAAGACTGTGTGTCTAGGAAGAAAGGCAGCTTTGCCTTTGAGTATGTGACAAAGTATTACAGAAAACGTGGGCAGGAAAGCATTCTCCTCACATCTACAGACAACATGGTTGCAGCACACAGATGACTGTTAAGTTCACAGCACTAATCTGACACACCTCAGCATCTCTTTAGAAGGCTCAGTATAGGTTTTAATAGGGAAGAGGTCCTATGTGGGCATTAAAGGTACTAATTAGTCACCTTGGTGCAGGCTGGAAAGCAGAGGAAATCTTACAATAAATATCTGTAAAGTAGGGTGGAGATGAAGGATATGAGATCTCAGAAGGAACATGCTTTTTTTTTTCTTTTTAGAGTTCTATTGCACAGCATGGTGAATATAGTTAATTATAGAATATTACATTTCAAAATTAGTAAGAGAGTTGATTTCAAATGTTCTCATGCAAAAATTCTTAAGTATTTGAAATGATGGATATGTTAACTAGCTTGATTTAAATATTCCACATTGTACTTAAAATTATAACATCTCTTTATACCTCACACGTTTATATAACTGTAAATTGTCAATTTACAATAAAAAGGGTGGGATTTAAATAGAAGAAAAATGATGAATAGTTAGCAGCTATTGTGTTGTTAATTATTATTATACATGCTTCTCATGTATTCGCTCATTTTGTTCACACAGAAAACCCTTGAAGTATAATTACTATCTCTATTTAGTGAATGAATAAACTAAGATACAAAAAAGTGGCCGGGCGTGGTGGCTCACGCCTGAAATCCCAGCACTTTGGGAGGCTGAGGAGGGTGGATCATGAGATCAGGAGATCGAGACCATCCTGGCTAACACGGTGAAATCCCGTCTCTACTAAAAACACAAAACATTAACCCGGCATGGTGGTGGGCACCTGTCATCCCACTTACTTGGGAGGCTGAGGCAGGAGAATCGCTTGAACTCAGGAGGCAGAGGTTGCAGTGAGCTGAGATCATGCCACAGCACTCCAACCTGGGCAACACAATAAGACTCCATCTTGAAAAAAAAAAAAAGATACAAAAAAATGAAGATATATGTTCAAACTCCGAAAATTCCCAAATCAAGTGTGTATCTCTGCCCTCTCTTGAGGTCAAATGGCAGGCCCCACACAATGTCCATGAGACAATGTTCACATCCTTTACAGGCCCTAATCACACAACTTTTGTGAATTCCTCTTACAATTACCAGAAGGCGTTAGGTGGTGAAGGTGGCATAAAGCCAGATCATTAATTTAAAAAGTTAAGCAGAGAAACCTGAGCTACATCTAATTTTTAATAATCTTCTTTGCATTTTTTTGTGTTGGTTAAATTTTTCATCTTCTTGCCTACATGTGTATTTCCTTGAGATACTCAATTTGGTAAAATTTATTTAAGAGCAAGGACATTATGCTGTGCATTTCTTCATGTTTAGAAACATAAGATGGATATGTATTAATGGATACGAAAATAAGAAAGTATGAAAAATATCTTTTTAAAAAATGTTCGATCTGCATTATAGTCAATGACAACAACAAAAAAACAAGATCTTTCTGTTCCCTAAATTTACACACAATGCCTATGTCTATTCCAATCTACTTTTCTCTGAAGGATGGTTTAAAAAGTACATGAAAATGCAATCTTTGCTTTTCTGTGACTGACTTACTTGATTTAGTTTAATGTTCTCTGCATTCATGCATGCTGTCACAAACAGCAGGATTTTCCTTTATAAGGCTGAATAATATTCCACTGTATGTTTATGCCACATTTGCTTTATCCATTCAACTGTTTGTGAACACTTGGGTTGTTTCACATCTTGGCTATTCTGAACAATGCTACAATGAACAAGAGAGTGTAGATATCTCTTTGAGAACCTGATTCCAGTATTTTTGGAAATATAATCCAAAGTGGAATCTTTAGAAAATATTGTGTTATTCCAATTATATGAGGCATCTATCACAGTCAAACTTATAGAATTAGTGAATACAACAGGGGTTGCCAGGCGATTGAGGTTATGGGGGAATGAGGAGTTGTTTTTCAATGAGTATAAAGTTTCAACAATGCTAGATGAATAAATTTGAGGAGTCTACTGTACAACATTGTACTTATTGTTAACAATATGGTATTGTGTACTCCACAATTTAATAAGGTAGATCTCATGTTAAATATTCTTACTACACATACACACATACACACACACACACACATACACACAGACGTAGTCTAGTCTGTTACCTTGATTGTGGTGATGATTTCACAGGTATTTGCGCATGTCCAAACTTATCAAATCATACACAGTAAATATGCAGTTTTTCATATACCAATCATATCTCAATAAAAGTTAAAAAACAGTGCATGAATGTGTTTAACCTGTCGAATAAATGAAAGGTGAGAAGAGAAGAAAACAAATTTTAAATTAATGATGGAGAAATACACCAACAAATAAAGACTATGGCAAGGGAAGAAAGTATAGCAGTTGAGAAGTGGTAACAGTAGGGATAGTATGACAGTAGTTGGGCATTAAAATGTTATTTTATTTTTAATAATATAAACAATGGTACACAATGTGCAAAGTGAAAATAATATCCAACCACCTCTGCTCCTGAGCCATCCAGGCTGTTCTTTTAGCAGACAATCACTGTGCTTAGTTTCTTGCATAGTCTCCCTCAATTATTTACGGAGAATATTATATATGTGTGAATATATATTATATCTGTCTTATATATTGGTCATGTAAATGCAAAATGTATTACCAATTGATAAGAGGCATAGTTCACTAAAAATTAGATCTTAAAATGAATGAGGACTTCTGGACCATTCTCATAAATGTCGTCAGTCAATCTGTGTCTCTCTTCCTAGTTTAGCTCTCAATCTGAAATAGGCTAACAGGATAGCAGATAGAGTATTTCATTCACAGGATTATGGAATCTTCATTTTCTTTGCAAATAATTCTCCTTGTTAGAAAGAAAGAAAAAAGAGAAAAAGAGAGAAAGGATAAAACAGTATAGAGTTTGCTTGGTGACACTGTAGTCTGGTATTTTTTGTATTCTAATTTAAGAACAGAAAAATGCAAAGTGAAAAGCAAATTATATTTATTTAATAGTCCTTTAATTATAATCTTAGTATCCTATTTTTAGCCTAATAAACTGCTATCATGACTTTTTTTTTTTCAGTTTTGCACAGCCTAACCTAACAACCAACCTCTGCTTCTTTATTTAAGGTTCAAATTCTGTATCAAAGTATTTGCTCTTTTATTCTTTACTAAATAGATAACTTCCAAGAGGCAGCTAGAAACAGTATTCATGTACAAATTAATGAGGAATAAATACACATTTTCAGCCTTGCCTAGAGAAAAAAACATCCCAAGAGGACCACACTGATTGTCTTTATTAAGTCAGTAATGTATGTAAGTGAGCTACGTGGGCTCCTGGGCAAAACCAAGGAGAAAGATCTATCAGAGCAGAAGGGAGAGTGAGGCAGAGAATGACTGGAGTGGCCACCTGGGAGTCTGAGTTCAGTGAGGTGTGAGATGCTGACAGGTAGACACTCAGTGCTCACCAGTGAGGCACGCAGCCCCTAATGAATGTGTGTCTCCACCAAGGCACATTCAGAACTTCTCACATGCATCTTCCTTCACACCGATAATTTTCCCTGAGGAGTATAAATCTCAGAAAACCTGATATGTCAGAAACCACTCTCCTTAATAAAAACTCAAACAGCTTTTTTAATGCCCCTTGACAAAGTGGTTTCCACATTTTTCACAGATCAGATACATTAGCAAGTATTGTTTTAACATCTACAATAGGACACACTTCTTGAATAAAGAAGTTCTTAACATAAAGAGACCTTGGGAGCCTCTGCTTCTTCTTTAATAGACCAAGGAATCTGTGAAATTAATGAAGCTCTAGATGAATGCTGTCCAATAGAAGTATAATGGGAGACCTAAATATGAGCCACATGTGGAATTTTATGTTTGTAGTAGCAATGACACACAAATTAAAAAAAAATCTGATATAATAAAATGTAATATTTTATTTAGTTCAATATATCTAAAATATTGTATTTTAGTATGAAATTAATTAAAAAGGTCCTTGAGATATTTTATTTTTTTATATTAAATTTTAAAATCCAGTGGTGTTGTTTTGTTTTGTTTTTTTAACTCGTAGGACATCTCAATTCAGCCACAGATCAAATGCGCAACAGCCATGTGCATCTAGTGGTCACGGTATTCCCTAATACAGGCCTTGATTCTTGGCATATAAAATCATGGTGTGAATATAGGCAAAGATAATTTCACATAAAATTCTAGGGAGATTTTTGACCCTAGATTAAGATTATTAATTATTTACATAATTAAGGGTTATTTTTGTAGGATTTTATGTGAGGAAACGAAATAGCTTTAAAGGGGCATAGGGTAAAAATTTTGCCACATTTAGGCAGCCATATGAGAACTAAAGGCAGAGAGTTTTAAGAATTTCTGCTGTGAGACTCTTATTCTTTACTTCCTAACTTTTGTTTCCTCATTGAATTATAAATATAGACAATCCTTGATAGGAGTTCATCAACGGCTTTTGAACTGCTGTAAGTACCCAAATAAAACTGCTTCCTGAGCCATCTGAAAACTGCTTTCTACAATCAATTGTAAGGGTTTTGATTCCCTTTTTTTAAAATTATTTCCATTTTCAAATTTACCTTCCCCTCCTGTTCTCTGGCATAATTTTTCATTCTTTGTCTGTCTAACTCCTATGTTACAGAAGATGCAACAAGTTAAGGTTTAGCTTCAATTATAATGTTCAAATGCAACGAATTACCATACATAAAAGTAAATCGGCTAATGTAGGGTTTGTGTTTGGAGCATTGCCAACTAGTTGTGTATCTAGTTATTGGGACACACACAAAAAAAGAATGATGAAATTTGGAGAGTTTAAAATCTCCACATTCTTAGTATAGCAGTTAAACAAAAGTCCCCAACTCAAATGAATTCTCATACCAGTTCTCATTTTATCTCTCTATTCATTTCCCTTAAGCATTTTAAGATATGCCAAATCATTTCCCTTTTGCAAGACACCCAAGGCATTCTCAAAGTGCATTTGCCAAGCTGAAGTCAACAGCAATCCAAGGAAAAGCTAATTACCTATATTCATGAAGTAAAAGTTAGAAAGGAAGGTGGATACCATAAAGTAAGTGGCTGCAGGCCAAGAGATGAGGGTATGAGTTGGGTGCCAAAACATGTTAGCATGTAGTAAAAATGCCCAATAAACATCACTGTTATTGAGTGCTTGCTTTGATTATATAAATTAGGGGAAAATATTCCATAGTAATAAGTTTTGCAAATTTTTTTCCATTATTAATAATAAATTGAATAATTTTTACATCTCCATTGCTGCATGAAATAAGCTTCATTTCAGTAAACATCCACAAACCCTCAATGCTTAAAAAATAAGACACAAAAAGGTCAAAAACATATTGTATCCATAAGGTTGATTAGTCCTTTTCATGTTATTTACATATTTGGCACAATCTCTAGTAAATGCCTCCTTAAAAATTAGGCCAATTCATATCAATGATCTTTTGATTTATATTTTTGAATTTCTCAGTTTACATTTTTGAATGTTGTCAATTACATCCAAGAGAGAGTTTTAACTGAAGCCGTGAGTGCTTGCAAATAACTTTTCTTTTAATAATGTTTGCAGCAGTGTGAAAGAGTCACTGGACAGAATTTGGAAAAAAAATAACAAAGAGCTTCAGTGGTATTTGGGGCAGTATAGAAGAGAAAAACTTGTGTGGATTAGAATGCAAACCTAGGTTAAGGGTGTCTTGGTAATAGGACTGAAATGTGATGGCATAATGTACATGACAGATCTTTTATAATCACATGAAAATCAACCCCTTGGAGTCCACAGAGAAACACTGTGCCATTAATTCTGCTCTGCTCTCTTGCACACTAACAGTTCCTGTCCTAATTAAATGTGCTCCTGGAACATATGTTTTATTGTCTGAGCTGAGTCATTACACTTGATACACTCATGAGTCCTGTCACCTAGGGATGGGAAATCCCTCTTGGAGGTTTATATCTGCATCAATGTCTTCTTTAAGCAAAGAGTACTTGAGTGTTGTACTGTATTAGCAATGAACTGCAGGTGTAAATATAAGAACTAGCAACATTGAAACCATTCTTTTAAGCTTTGTATGCTTAGAGATTTAGTAGAAAATAAATATACATATAGAAAAAAATTAGCTTAAGTCTACCTACCCTGATTTTGTGCAGCATTCCTAATTGTCTCTGGGAAAGATGTATAATTTAAAATGAAAAATTTTATTATTTTTATAAAATCAGATATTACTAGTTAATGATGACTACATTCATTATTAAATTAATTTGAATTGCTTTGTCAGCTAAACTAGCTCCCTCTACATTATTTTTCTGTTTCAAATAAGGCATAACTCAAGTAATTTTTTATAAGAAAGAAGAATGAGGGGAAGAGAAGAGATCCTTAATTCTTCCCTCTGTCTGCATAAGTTGCTTGACTGTGTAAATGAAATTATTGAAGATTAATTTAACTGTTTGGAGATTTGAATTTTTTACCATCACCCTAAAATAGAATATGTCCATTAGAGTGAAATAGCAAAATATTAGTGAAACATATGTTTTATTTTCTGGAATATCTGCATTTCACCTCATATAAATCTCTGACTTTTAATAGAAATAAAAGAGAATTTGGCAACAATGAAAAAAGAAAATTTTAATTCTAGTTATCCCTGGCTTAAAATTTCAGAGCTTTTTATTGTTTGATAATTTTCAAAGAATCAGTTGAAACAAGACCTTTAATTTCTTAGATTTCTTTATAGTGCAATGTTTCAACTTGGTTTAACTTTTTAGCTGTAAAAGGTAAAACAGAATGAACCTAGTATCATATTTCTAGTGTCTCTGTTCTCCACAGAACTAAAGATAAGCAAAGTAATGAATCTTGAAAAAATTTGAGAACAGGAGTTGAAATTAAGATTGTTGGAAATACAGTGTTAGAAAAGAATTTTTGTAAATAGCCTTGTTAAAATGAGACATGAAACCTGTCATGACTATAATTCTGTTCCTGGTCTTTACACACTCGATTGTTACAGAATAATATGGAGAAGAGGACCTTATATCCCTAGGAACAAAACTGTTCAATGTTACAGTGCTTAAACATTAATTCTAGAAGGTGGGTTTAAGAGAAACAAAAGAATGAATATACACTGAAAGAAGAGGTAAAATATATATCAACAGAGAGGTTCTGAATATGGATTTTAAGAGGCCAAATTTTTAACATTGTTTACCCAACCTGAAGCAGATGGAGATCTATGGATGAAAGGTGGCATATTGAATGAGCTGTTACAGTGATGGAATTTGAAAATTTTTGATCTTAAATTTTTCTGAAAAAATAATAATCTTTGAAACACACGCTCAGAATGTATTTTTAAAAAGCTCTCTAGCTATTATTGCCTTCTCTCACTTAAGCACACATACAACTTTTAAGAGAAAAACTCCAATGACTAGAAGATTTTAATTCATTCAAATATTGTTTCTGTATTTCATTCACTGCTTTTGTTATAAAATAATCATATATATGTAGTCAAAATTATAAAGATGATGAAAAAGTAAAAGGGCTTTCCTGTGTTTAATTTTTTCAATTTTTCAATTTCTTTTATGTATTTTATATACTTTTACTATTTCTATAGTACTATATAGTACTATATATACTATATACACATATAAATATATATATATATCTCTCTACTATGTCTGTTATCTACTATGCTACTCTATGTCTGTTATCTACATATCTTCCTGTTCATGTTGTCATTCTTTTATACTGAATTTAATACATTTGAACTTGCCTTTCAATTCCATAAATTGGTTTCTTATGTTTAGTGTGTTGCCCATGACTTGCATTATTTCATTTTTAAATTTCTCCAACTACGCTTTTATCCAAGCATACATTTCTAATTTCACCCTTTCCCCAGTTCATAAATCCAGTGTCCTCTCAAATCTTTAGAGTAATAATTTGCTAGTGGTCCTTACAACAGTTCTGTTGCATTGCAATATATTTTCTCTTTTTGTTCAGAGATGTCCTGTTTTAAAAAATTGCTGAATCTCTTTATTTGGCTAGTGTGTGTGTGTGTGTGGTTTTTTTTTTTTTTTTATCTTTGATCATCCTTACATATGACAGTCTATAGGCTATCATACAGCTCAGGAGCTAGAAGGAATTCTATCACATTTATGACTCCCTCTTCTAATATTTTATATTGGCATAAATAGGGAAGAGAAAAGGTTAGACCTTCTGAAGTTTTATTTTTCTAGTGCTGAAGTCCTGTAGCCTCCATTTGCAGAATCGAGTTGAGCTACAAATGAAGGCAGCTGTGGCAGATAGCTTCATCTGTGGGCCAGTGTGTTTTTCTTCCATGTAATTCATAGCTGGTTATGTTTCCTTCTCTCATGAATGTCTATTCTCAGCAGAAAATGTTTTTATTTTTGATCCCACTTTTTTTTTTTTTAAATTTTTGACCCCATACAGTAACCTTGTTATGCCCTGAGTCAGTGTGTTAAGCACTGTGATGTGCTTCCCAGGTTTCCATTTAAGGAAAGGTCTGTATCCTTGGTCATGAAGAATGTGGTTAGCAAGCAGTGTTCAGGTATTAGTTACTCCAGGAGTTGCCTTAATTAAACAGAGTGACTGTTCTCAAGGCCACAGCACTTCCCAAGAAGATCTGTATTCAATGTCTGACTGGTGTGAGATCATAAAGGCCTGACCATCTTGACTCCCTTTAGGACAACTCAGAAACAGCATTCTAGCTCCAGAGCTTCCCACTGGGTTGACTGAAATTATAATTGGGCCTTCATCACAGCTCAGCGTCTCCTGCATAATTTGCTGTCCTTCTCATAGCCTCCACAGATAATGTCCTCAAGAGATATTTCCTAATAAATATTCTAAATATTAATCTCTGTCTCTCAATCTGCTTCCAGGGAAAACCCGTCCCCCCAAAATAAGTTACATGTGGTGATCACAGTGTATTTTGTCTGTGTGGAAACTCATTAACTTTGTGAATTACAGAAGACACATGCAGTATCAGGATTTGGCCCCAAATGATTGTCCAAAGTCTACCTGCAACTGCTAGATATAATCACAGTTGGCAGCACAAATCCTCTAGTGATTGTGCCCGTTTATTTTACTACTGGGCTCTTACTTTGCATGTTATGAATAATGAGTTGATTGGTGCTTCTCTCAATCTAGGCTCTTCATATGCATATCTTGCAGAAATTCTGAAATGCTTTTGGCTTGCAGATGATACAGTTTTCCTAGTATTTCACACTTTTATTGTTTGTCTCTCTCTTTTTGTTTACCATTGATTATTTTCTCTGAAATTTTGTAGAGACAAAGTAATTTATTAGCATAGGCACAGATCACAATATTGAAGCAAATTCCCTAACATATTCTTGATATCATCTTTTACCACTACCAAGAAAGAAAGTAAAATGGAGCACTGAAATTTATTAAAACAAAAATGAGCAACTATTGCAGTATTTTTTCTATATGTACTAATGATATTTGAATGTCAAATTAACATAAAATTATCTTAAAATCACCTTGATTATAAAGATCTACTACTTCAAATAAGAGAATAACTGCCCCAAATTTTCTAATTGTGTTTGCTTTACTCAAAATAATTACAATCAAAATTAAGAGCTTAGATTTAAAAGTTATCCAATCTGGATTTGAATTCTGGATCTTTTGCATACTAACTTCAAGATGTCCAACTGTAAAATGGGGATATGAATAGCCTTATATGATAATGGTAATAATTATGAGAAATAATGTATATAAGACTTTTAATCCAGTCCATAATACAGATAAGCATTTGATAAATGGCTTGTGTTGCCATTTTGTGATTATTGGGGGTGTTCTTCTTGGTGTTTCATTTTGTTTTAGTGTAAGGACAGATAATTCAAATATAGGAAGAATGCAATCCTTTGATGAAGCACAACTCCCTGAACTAAAAACTTAGATTCATACATGGCTTTGTCACAAGAGGAGTAACCTTGGGAAATTTTTTTAACATCACTGTTACTCGGGTTTCTTATCTATAAGTGC
Organism: Mandrillus leucophaeus; assembly: GCF_000951045.1. Lineage (NCBI taxonomy): Eukaryota > Metazoa > Chordata > Mammalia > Primates > Cercopithecidae > Mandrillus > Mandrillus leucophaeus. Next base: position 4,023,626 of record NW_012109141.1, read on the forward strand.
AAAGTACAAAAAAGCAAACCTGTGCACTACAATCTTTAGAGATTATGTGTTATGAGAATCAGATTGGAGGATATATTTGACACTGTCTTGAAAACATGTTAGTATTGTAAACATATAGAGTATCATCTTTAGCATTCTAATGTGTTTTCCTGATTTTTGTAAAAGTTCTCATCATATGATTCTGAGGTCAATCATGGTCTTGTTATTACATTAATACTTATTTGTCATAAATATTTATGGGGGATAAGCATATAGAATGTGATAGTTACTAATATTTGAATTCAATAATTATTAATATACTTGGGATGTTACATTTAAGAATCATCTTATATATATCCAATCAATAGAACTATCAAGTTTTTCTTTAGTAAAGCTTTGAGATAAGAGTGTGTGTGTGTGTGTGTGTGTGTGTGTGTGTGTGTGTTAACAAGCAGCAACAAAAAGGCAAATGGCTCATTAGGTTTTCGATCTAGTCTAGTCTTTGGACTAAGCACCCCAGGAAACCATGGAAACAAGAACAAGAACTCAGTCACATGCTACAACAACATAGGAGATTTTCAGCCTTCTAAAAAATCTTCTGAAATATTTGTGGTGAACAAGGTGAAAAACAATTTGATGTTGCAAATGTTCTAGTACATTTAAGGGAGTTAATTTCAAAAGTTCTTCTGATCACTGAGAAAGACTTTTAGAAACCATTTTCCAGAATGTCAAGCTTGTGGCTAAACTATAAAACCTACAGCCTTTAGTGAAGAGAACACTTTTTTTGTGCTCTATCTATACTGACAAGCAATCTGTTGGTAACTAAAGATTTTTCAGTCTATTTCAGCACTGACTCTAGTGCTGCTCATAAACATGAATTCTAGTCATGAATGCAACAGGCCAGAAAGAACAGAATTAGGATGAAGACTGGGGGTTGAAGCCCTGGGCTCATATTGTCTCTCTGTTATCTACTTGTGATGTAATTTCTGTGTCTGTTTTCTTAACTGTTGATTCGTGATACTTATATCCTTAGAGCTGTCATGCCATAATATAAACCATTGGGTGATATATATAGTGGTCAAAAAATAAAAGTTTATGATGACAAAATTGGGAGCCAGTAGCAAATGTCGTGGTTTTAGCAACTCATTTCAGAAAATAAAAACTTTAGAGTCCTCTACGTACATCGAATATCTAGTTCATAGTTTGGAATGATAGAGTTAAACTTTTTAATACACTTTTTTTTCTAAATTCTGTATTTAGGTATTAGTGTTTAATAGTAATTTGAAAACAATTTATAAAGTAATGTTTTGAATGCTGTTAATTATATTGGAGACTGTAAAAAAGAAAGTAAAAATTTATTTATTCATTTAACTTATTACATTCTTCTTACATCAGATTGCTATACATTGCCTTGTTGTTTTCACATTTGTCGTAGTTAGTTTCAGGGGTCTAGCTTTCAAATTATTTTTAAGCCTTCAAAATCAATGTTTCAAAATAAATTCAAGAACATTCCCAACATTAGACTTCCTCATAGTCAATTTGTCATTGAGAACTTTCAGAAGTTCTCCATAGCTTTCTGGTTCATGGCAGATTCATGAGAAGTTTGTAAAATGAAATGAATTAAAGAAACTAGAATGGGTCATTGTAATAAATAAATATTGCATTTACTTCCTAGATCAACGTCTATATTTTATTGTATACATAGCACTGTCACTGATAACATTGATATTTAATCCAAACATTGCTGGGAAGTTTAGGATCCAAGATGACCTTAAGTAACTCTGTAAAGAGTTTGTTCTCATTAGGGTGGAGAACTCCTCACTGATAACTCTGTACCTGTACCCTGGTGATGATGAAGACAGAAGGGGGCGTGGGCATGGGCCAATGTGCCATTTAACAGAATGAATGTCCCTCAATGGAGGAGCTCCTCAGCTCTCTGAGAAAGGACACATGAGCCTGGCTCATGCAGAGAACCCTCTGGAGTCATGTAATGCTATTCAACCTATGAGTAGTGATGTAAGCCTCACACCTTGGTCAGTTCCTGCGAAGGAACTGCTTCTGTGGAGTTGGAAAGAAGCTGATATGATCCTAGGTTTTCAGAATTCAGGACTGAATGTTTTCACCCATCCCTATGTAGTTGTTGCTGTTGTCGTTTTTCCTATAATTTTATTCAGAGCCAATTCATGATTTCTATTTGTAGTTCCTTTCTGATACATTTTACTGATGCCTCAGAAGGTTTTGGGTGTTCTTGAGGATTTTATCCTTTTTCTAAATAACTAAAATTACCATTTGCTATTAGCTGATTTAGTCTGCAAATGAGCACATTCCACCTTTTCATTGGAACCTGAGCATACATGTGGCAAATAAAAGATTTATTTATGTCTTTTTAATTTACTTTGTGATTGGCTACTTAAATGATGAAAAAAGATAGCCCCCTTTTTGTTTGCACATGAAAGACCTATAGCATTTGGCATATTATCAGGGTTCTGTTCCAGTAAGATTTCAGAATATGGTATTTTTAGTCATGATGTTTTCAAGTTTACAGAAACAATAGACAGGAATGTAAGAACTAAAATAGTAAAAAAAAAAAAAAAAAAAAAAGAAGTTTGAAAATAAAAAGAAAACTCAGTATACTTGTTAGTTATAAGAAATTAGATATAGTTAGTCATGTGAAAACTGAAGCATGAAGTCCAGTTCTTTGGTGTTCCCTAATAGAAAAACTAAATCAATAAATAGAGAAAAAGCATTTAACATATTTTTAAAATAATTTTCTCCAGAATCCTGAACTTCTTGTGGCTAATATAAAGTTAATAAAGATAATTTTCATAATGGGAAAAATGCATAAAATTGTTGGACAGTCATCAACCTCAAAACAATCACCCCAGGCTGGGCAATGTGTCTTAGTCCAAAAGCAACCTTCTAGACTACTTATGGAATATCCTTGTCATTAATAAGTCACGGCACTGGAAGACCTATGTTTTATGTAAATTTAATCCGGCCGATTTCAAAGACCTAGCACCTTTCTTTAGAACAAAAATGTGTTAGTTTCCATCTTTATTAAAGCCAGTTCTTGATTATAGAAATTTTTGGATTTGCACTAAGAAATATATACATGTATGTCATATATGTATTGATAAAATACAGATAAATAGATATGGATATATTTTGTTATTTATATGTAATAGAATCTTTTCAAGTGCTTTTTAATCCTTGCTAGTTTTCAATGTTAGTTACTGAGGAAGATTGTACCTACATTAATTTTTGGATTTGACAGAACTAACTTTTAAAATTTCTTATTATTTTTTCAAATAATGAGTGGCTTATAATTTCTCCAGTATGCATATGGAAAACCCAGTAGAACAAATTTTTGTTCAATCACAAATTTCATTTAGTCACATACATTTATTCGAACTGATCGTGGAAACTTATGCGATTGAAGAGTCAAGGTGACATTCAATGGCATCATAGCAATACATATAGTGAGGAGGCAGCTATTTTTGTACTTTTTTTTTCATGAAACTCTCAGAACCAGGCTGTATGTACATCCATGCAGAGAAGTTATTTATTTCATCCAACATCTAAATATAATTTAGCATGCTACAACTACACAGCTGATTTTTTAAGCCTGTGATATTGAAAACAAGCAAAAACACCTTCAATCATTAACCTAGCAGTGGATGAAGCCCAAATGGGATCTTATTCAATTATCTCTTATTAAAAATTAACCCACCTTAACATGAAACTGACCCTTGAAGTAACTCATTCTTATTTTTTAAAAAAGTTAATTGGACAAATTTTTGTCTTATATTTCTTGGGCAAGTGTAATCCATGATCTGCAGATATGACTAGCAGATTTAGGCATAGACAGCAAAACTGAAATAATTTTCCAGGAAAAAAAAAGTGAATAAAAATATAATAAATTGAGAAAAATAATGAAGAGTTATATCAGTTGTGTCATGTCAGACTAAGGATTCTCAATATTTACCTCAGTTACTGCTGAGCTAGTGTGTCTCTGTTGTAGATAATTGAAAAGTTGACAACACTAGCATAGTTCCATTTCTAAACAAATAAAACTTGTCAAAGGCATAATTTAAACTCAAAATGCTTCTTATGATCATTGGCTATGCTCAATAACTTGAAGTAGATTTTCTGGGAAGCTGTCACATTCACTCCAGGACTGGTTCAGTTCTGATAGATGTTTACTGGGAAATAGATTTACTTGGGCAGATATTAATATCTTTAATATATATCTATAATATATATCTATCATAGAAATGTCAAGTAGTAGTGGTTTAATGTCTATACCAACCTGCATTTTATCTATCTTCTTCCTTCTTCACTTCCCTCTCAGTGTTCTACACCTACTCCTTCTTCTTCCCTTTTCCTTTCTGTCTCTTATTTTCCTTAAAACTATGCTTCTGAGCTTCTGAGTTTGTGTTGGTCTGAATGTCCCCCATAACTCATATGTTAAAAGTTAATAGCCAAATTACTAAGAGGAGGGGCCTTTAGGGCTGATTCATTGATGAAGGCTTTGCCCTTGTGAATAGGTTTCAAGCTCTTTGTAAAACACACTTCACATAGTGTTCTGCCCTTTTTGCTCCTCTGCTCTTTCACCATTTGAGGACACAACACGCGTCCTCTCTGGAGGATGTAGCATTCAAGGTACAGGACTTGAATTCCAGGAGCGGAGACTAGGTCCTCACCAAACACTGAACCTGCTAGCTTTTTGATCTTGGCTTTCCCAGCCTCCAGATCTCTGAGAAATAAAATTTTATTCTCTATAAATTACAAATTTTGATACCTGCACCACCATGCTAATTGCAGCATTTGACACAATGGCAAAAATATGGAATCAACCTAAGTGTCCATCAGTAGGTGAATGGATAAAAAAAATGTGGTATATATACACACAATGAAGTAGTATTTAATCATAAAAAAGAATAAAATTATGTCATTTGCAGCAACACAAATGGAAATGAAAGACAGTATACTGAGTGAAATAAGTCAGGCACAGAAAGACAGATATCCCATGTTCTAACTCATATGTGGGAGCTAAAAAAGTTGATTTTATGAAGGTACATAGTAGAATGATAGTTACCAGTGGCTGGAAAGAGTGTATGGGTTGAGGAAGGTATAAAGAGTTCATGGGTACAAATGTACAGTTAGATAGAATAAGTTCTAATTTTTGATAGCAGAGCAAGATGACTATAATTAACAATAATGTAACACATATTTAAAAGTAGCTGGAAGACTAAATATTCCCAACACACAGAAATGATAAATACTTGAGGTTATGGATACCCTAAATACTCTGACTTGATCATTATACATTCTAATCATATAACAAAATATCACATATACCCCATAAATATGTACAAGTATTATGCGTCATTAAAAATAAATTTTAAAAATTCCCAAGCTATGATATTTTGTTACAGCAGCTCAAACAGAATAAGACACAGTCCTTCAGAAATGATTTCTCCTAATTATTTACTAGTCGGATATATTCACAGGAAGTTTATTGAAAAGGGGAAGCTTTAGATCTTACCTTTAAAAACATCATTCTAACTTCTTCCCCATTGTCCTGGGCCATAATTTCCCCCATTGTGTAAAGCTCAAAGTAGCTTTATCTTTGATAAAATGAAATAATAGAGAAATTTGGGTTTGGCTTTTCCCACCTTCCTATGCAATATATTACTCTTGTAAAATAAATTGTGTTCTGATAACACACAACATGCGAACATTAGAACCACAATTTTGGTTCAGGTAAGATCCCAAACACATGTGTTTATATTACTGAGCAAAAGACAGGCTAACTCCATCAATTCTGTTTTATGAATTTAACACAACAGATTATGACAGCCAATTAGTCAGCGATGGAAACACTGGTGCTTAAAAGAGTTGGAATTTCAGGAGAGCTGATACTTCTTTCTAGCTTTCACATTTAGAAGGGAAGGGCCTTTGTTTGTTTAGTCTCTCTGAGTCTCAAATGGGAATAACACTAATATCTACCCCATAAGTATCTGTTATTATTAAATGCCTATAAATCATGTACTTGCAGCTTTGTTTAGCATACATTCAGATATCAGGCTTCCCCTATTGTGTTATACATATGAAAATAAAATAATTAAAATAAAACTAATAATTACATATTATAGTATATGTCTAACCAACAAAAATAATAACATTAGTATGGCTATGGAAATTTCTTCAAAAATATTCCATATTGTACAAATAATAACTAAGTAAAGAAAATAAAGCTGTCTGCCACACCCTTAAACAATCCAAATGATGACATGGAAAACTGATAGTATTCCACCATTCTGGAGGAAAGAATATTGACTTCTGGATAACCTGAACAATTGAATACTGCCTACTTGTTAATAAAGTTACGTTTTCATGGAGTGAATAATACATTCAATTATACTTATATTTTTGTGTGAAGTTCAATGTTTTTTCTCTAACTAACTTCCCTAGTAATAAATTTATTACGAAGCACTGGGATGCATTAAAAATGTTATGACAAATAACTCATATTCTTTGCCCTGAGCCACTTCAAACATCGTTGTTCTTTTCCTTAGTCTTTGGAAAATAAACATAGATTAAGCCTAGTATGTCACAAGACTAAAAACTGCATTAATAATTGTTTTCAGAAGCAGATGAAAAGTTACTCAAGAAAAAAAAAAAAAGCTTGAAAAAAAGATTAAAAAACGCTTGTTTTTGTTCGTATTTTTAGGCACATCACTCTCTCACACACACTCCTGAATATGAAGAACTAATGAGCCCTCTATTATGTTTTTCCTAACATCACAGTTATGTGCTATACTCCCAGAGTTACACCTTATATGATAGAGGGTCAGATTAAGTAATAACGAGGTAGACAAATTTGAGGAAACAGGTTGTCTTAAGGATATTTTAATAGTGAACACACCATCGGGATCTGAAACACTATGAATGAAAAGGCTTCTGAATGTTTAGTCTAGAACACTCATGATTGAAGACTTATAGATCAAAGCATCTGAGACCTGTTTCTCATTTACGTCATTCTCATTTGTAAAGTAGAGGCAAATATCTTAATGAAGCTAGAAAATGGGATGCATTTACTGATATAAAAAAAAACGTGATGCTTAAAGCCACTGATGAGGATGAAATGAAGCATATTTTTAAAGTTTCTCATAACTCCCTTTTCTGAAGACAAAGTGATTAGTAGATTCAAATAACTTGTGTAAAGATCATACAGCAAGACACACTCTAATGAATATGAACCTCCAAAGTGTAATATTAGTAGAACATTTTGGAGGAAGACTCTATGACACATGATATCATAACTGTAACTGCTTAGGCTGTGGTGGTTTGAATTCTAATCTTTAACATTTCAAGAAGTTTGAAATCATTGATTACCACTCTGGTTTGCTAATAGTCACTTTCATTAGGCAATGCCTTACACCAAGGAAAAAAGCTAATGGGCCTCACTTCATAGCAGACAGTAACAATACTGATGTAGTAAGTCACTTACTTGACATATACATAAGTTCATGGTGCTACCATGTTCATATAAAGATTTGCCTGGAAGCTTTGTGTGAGAGGCTCCCAAAAACAAAGGAGATTCAAAGAGAAAAATATGTATTCTTTGATTGGAAATACCTGTTTGCAAGGACATGGTGGAAAATATACCATGAATAAAAACATGAGAAACATAAATTTTAGTACAATTTTCAAGTATAAAATTGTCAGCATAGACGGGGTGCGGTAGCTCACACCTGTAATCCCAGCACTTTGGGAGGCCAAGGCAGGCGGATCACCTGAGGTCAAGAGTATGAGACCAGCCTGAGCAACATGGTGAAACCCCCACTAAAAATACAAAAATTAGCCAGGTGTGGTGGCAGGCGCCTTTTATCCCAGCTACTTGGGAGGCTGAGGCAGGAGAATCACTTGAACCCGGGAGGCAGAGGTTGCAGTGAGCTGAGATCACGCCGTTGCACTCCAGCCTCCAGCCTCCAGCCTGGGGGACAAGAGTGAGACTTCGTCTCAAAAAAAAAAAAAAAAAAAAAAAAAAAAAAGCAGCATGATTCTTCTTTCTTATTATAATGCCCAATGAAAACTTTATTTTGATGATAAGAGGAAAGATAGGGTTGGAAAGATTTTGTATAGTTTTACTAGATGGGACTTACTGTTGTGATTACTGAGGTAGCATTGCTTACTGTGTCAGAGTCTGACTGTCACAAATATATAAGCCCAGGTACATCAGTGGAAAAAGATTTAGTTTTAAATTTGATGGGACATTTCTCTATCAATCAATAATCAATCCTTTACAGAATTTCAAAATTTTGGCCCTATCATTGTTATCTTATGCTTCTAAATCCAGATATCAAACTGCAGGTAAAGAAAACAGCCAAACCATACCAACTGCTTTAAAATGACATTTATTTTACACATGAACTTTTTAATTTCCATTTTTTTCCCTTACGTCATCTGTATTATCCCAAAATTTAGAGCTTGAAACAGCAAACATTTATTTTATTTGTTTCTGAGGCTTAAGAACATTTGTTTTGTTTTATTTTTTTTTGGAGACGGAGTCTCGCTCTGTCACCCAGGCTGGAGTGCAGTGGCGCAATCTTGGCTCACTGCAACCTCCACCTCGTGGGTTCAAGCAATTCTCCTGCCTCAGCCTCCTAAGTAGCTGGGATTACAGGCGCACACCACCACACCCGGCTAATTTTTGTATTTTTAGTAGAGACAGGGTTTCACCATGTTGATCAGGCTGGTCTTGAACTCCTGACCTCGTGATCCGCTCGCCTTGGCCTCCCAAAGTGCTAGGATTACAGGCATGAGCCACCGTACCTGGCCGGCTTAAAAAACATTTGTTTCTGAGGCTTAAGAATCTAAGGTCTATTTAGCTACGTGATTTGAGCTGGCAAACTCTCCATCAGGGATACTACTGTCTTTGAGTACTTAACTGGGGTTGCGGAGTTGGCTCCAAGACCATGCATGTGTCTTTTGCAGGAGACTTGTTCTTGTCACACCCTGGGCCATTGATAAGATTGCTTATAATATTTGTTTCAAAACAGTAAGTAATGACAGAGAGTAGTGAGAGGGATGGAGGGAGAGAGAGAAAGAAGAGAGAGAGAGAATTACCAAGATGGAAGCTGCAGTCATTTCTAATCTCAAATGTGACATCATCATTTTTATAATATTCTATTGGTCATGCAGACCGATTTTGATACAGTGTGGAAGGGACCTACAGACAGTGTGAATATCAAAAGCCAAGGATCATTGAGGGCTATCTTGGAAATTAGCTATCAGATCATTTACTAGTTTATTGATTCATGTGATTTATACAATTATATTTCAATGAGTATTTTCAATTAATTTATTCACTGAATGTCTGTTAGGTGCATACCAGGAGCCATATGAAAATTACAAGACAGCTATGTAACAGAGTATTTAAAAGTATGTGAGAAAAGCTACGCTGGTTTGGGCTCAAAATCCCATCAAAGCACTAATGCCTGGGTGACCAGAAAAGACAAACATCTGAGAAAAACAAACATTTGAGTAAGTGACATCTAAACTGAGGAAGAATAAATAAAATAAAAATTTTAGAAATCAAAGCAAGAAACTATGACATATCACATAAGTGTTTTCAGTATATTTAGAGGATAAAAAATATTAAGCATGGGAATGGGAGGGAGAAGTATTTGTAGATAAAGGAAGCATAGAAACCTTCCCAAAGCCAGCAGAAGAATTAAAAATAAATTCCAGGACCTTTCACAAATCCTTGGCTTTGCATAATATAATTCTCAGCTGCTCTCTGAAAAGTAGAAAAAAAAATAATGGTGGGTAAATATCTTTGAACCCAAAGGAATGCAACCCTCTCCTGGAAAAAGCCAGTGATGCACACATCTTTCAGGGATTAAATGCTGGATTTTCCTTTGATCTTCCTGAAAACTTTCATATACTTTGTTCTTCCACTTCCAGGTGTTTTTAAATCAACCCCCTAGGACTCCATTAATACCATCAAACCTTTCCAGGAATGACCTGACAAGACCCCTATGTCATTTCCCATTTCTCTTTACAACGCATATTTCACTTGTAGGATGAGAGAAATCCATATAAAGTGAGTTTAGAGAATTGATTTCCCATGAAGGGAACCTATCTTTCTTACTTAAGTAGTCTCTGTTGTAATGGAATCACCATTATACGTAGCTTTGGGATGCTGGATGCAGAACTTTTTTCCTCTCATTGCACAGAGTGAAATATATCACACTAGAGGCAAAGAGAAGATACAGTAAATGATACAGAAACCTAGAACACCTTCCAAAGCTTTTCTGTATTTCTCTGTTTTATATCCCATAGCCTCAACATGAAATTCCTGTATATATTTCTTTATTAATTTGTCATATTTCATGATGCTTAAATATAAATATATAACTTTCTCCAATTTTTGGTCTGTCTCTTAGAATATTATTTATAATGTATTCTTTTTTTAGACTATGTCACCAAATTTTAAATAAACAATAATCAAGGCAAGTTAGTTTTACAACATAAAGGTACAGAGTGCTTTGAAAAAAAATAAGTGAGTGGGGGTAAACAAATAAGAATTTCATAAATTAATTTGCTTGAGACTATAACTTGGTTATTTTAATCTCTTAATGCAGAAAATTCATTTATTTCACTTCTACCCTATATGTACACAATGCACATATGTACATGACCCAGAACTTATATGTATATGTATGATCAATCTAGTATATGTCTATATATACACACACACACACGCATATATATACACACATAGTATATATATATATTCAACACATATATTTTACACATATGTGCACACACATTTATGTGTGTGTAATATGCAATCCTTTACTTATTACTAAATTTAGGGCTCTGTTACTAACTTCAAATGAAATTTTTATTATGCACAACAATTTTTCAAATTCAATAAATTAGGAATGATATCTAAATTTTCTAGTGGTGAGGTTAATTTTTTTTAATGTTTTGATATCTTCTCAAATCACATGCACACAATAAGGGCATAAGAGAATGCGTGCACTTTGGCTTTAATTGTGGGTACAAAAAGCACAATTAGATAACAAAGACTATGCTGGGAAGCATCTTAAAAATGGTAAACTTACTAGAACAGAACAAGATGGTCCTGGTTTACTTTTATTGCCTCAGTGTAATTATCCTAATGATAAAGGAGGTTTGACTTGAGTCGAGTGTTTAGGATGGGAAAAGGTAGGAGACTAATAACAAAGCGTGGTCTATCAAATGCATGCCAGTCTTCACATGCTCCGATGACAAAAGTGAGAAAGTTGGACCTGGTAAGGACTGTACTCATGTGCACCTCTATCTGTGATGGAAATCTTTCTAGAATATCTTTTTCATCAGATGTCATATACAATTATAGAAAGTGTTTACAAAATCTTTAAACATCATCTAAGAACCAAGGACAACTATTTCACAGATGACATCCTAAATATGGAATTCTTTTGTGAAGACAGAAGCTTGTGATCCACTAAGACAGCTAGAACTCCAACAGATGTGTGTGGCCAAAAATGTTAGAAGAAAATTCTACTACAGTCTATCCATGTTGGCACTGGAAATCATTTTGGATCTTTTTCAATCAGTTTTCCATCTCAATTTAAAATAGTAATTTATTTTTATGACTTTTATGGAACTATGATTCAAAAATAGAGGAAGAAGTAACTGACACACTTACTGCTTTTTCAAAGCATGTCCTGCTTCACTAGGCTCAGAATGCTATGAAAGCTACACATCTCTGTTTGCTTATTTCTGTTGCCCGAAGACATATCTGCAGTGCACGTGGGACCACAGACATGATTTTAAAAAGTCCGCACAATGTTAAGTATTGACCTGAAGAAGATGGATATCATGGACTACATCACAGCCTCAAACAACATATTCAGTGGAGTATCTTGCTGCCATGCTTCATTGTCTGGAAACCATGCAACACATGTGTGTGCTGATGGCTAGAGGAATACAAAACTGAGTCAAAAATATTAGCATTCCCTTCAAGGACTGGAAATATTGAGAATGACTCCAATGTTGCCAATTTAATGAAAGGTTGACAAGAAGTTACAGAAGTAACATGAATCATGTGGTGAGATTATGTGACTTTGATACCCAGAAACATCCATCTTACCTTGTTGAAAACTTTCATCTAGCATAAAAATTGGCTCATGGACAATAAGTTCTCTTTCAAACTTCTGAACTTGTGCTGCTCTGTGCCAAAATTTACAACCAATTTTGTCTTGAAGTTGGGAGGATGGGGACTAAAACGCTTCTTTGTCTGTGTCTTCAATGTTACAGCCTAGAGAAAGTCATGTCGTTATGATACTGTTTTGACATTGTCCTGAGTGTATTTACCTTAGTTCCTGTTCTTGTTGCTCTGTATAAGCGCCAGGCCACCTCTACCTTCTATCAGTCTCTTTGCTTCTTTCTTCATCTTTGTCCTAATGTTTTTGGATCTCTTTGTTATTTTGCCCCAGTTGCCCCAGATATATGGCTCAGAATTGAGCTTGCCCATTCCTCCTATGATTAAAAGTTTTTCCTTTTCTTATTTCTATGGCTTGATTTTCCTTGATGTCAGACATCCCCAAGGCTATGACTAGAAAAATGAGTAGATCACTACTTCACTCACAAATACACATTACTGATCCTTAGCTTCTTACACTGTCTACATTAGCCCACGGTGGAAACATTTCCTTGTCTCACCAACTTCTGCATTTTTCTTATTTCCATTGTCTTGCCATCCTGGCAATGACATGTAAAGTGTGATATTTCCTTATATGCTCCCAACATCCCAGGAAGATGAGCTAGGATTTCTGTCACTTACTGTCAAGGCCAAGGATAATGGGAGAAGTCATGTTTGTGTAGTTACGCCTTTTGAGTTTAAATGGAATACTAGTGTATATGTCATGGAAATCATTTGTAGTGCCATCCAATATGCATTAGTATAACAAATATTAACTTCTGATGTGAAAACAAAATGTAAAAACTGTATTTTGTGTTAAGCAGAAAATGATTTCCAAAATCATACCTTTAGAAAGCAAAGAAATAAAATGATATAAATTACGAATTTTTAAAAGAGAAAAAACCTCCTTTTTATTAAAATGTCACTCAAAAAAGTGATTTTTTCCTTCTTTTTCTCTGTGTTACAAATGATAGCTAAGGCCAAGATTATATACTGGTTTTAGGAACCTGTGCTATTTTAGGTCCTTAATATCACTGTTATTTGCAAAGGCATAGTCCCACAAAAAAATACAGTTGAATTCATAAACATGGGGGAAATATAGCAACATTGTCATTTAGTTTTGTATATAGTTCAGTTGGGGTTTCTTCTGTTTCTATTTAATTAAGACTGTAAGCCAGAAAAGAGGAAGAAATATTATTTAATTAAATGGAGTTCAATAGGAAAGTTAATATACTTTAGTGTAAAGATATAAAAAGCATGCCAAACTCGAGTTAAAAGACTGAATTATGAATTAAATTTCTCTCTCTCTCTCTCTCTCTCTCTCTCTCTCTCCCCCTGTGAAACTGAAGTTGAACACAAAGGAACATTTTTTTGCTTGTTAATTTGCTTATGCATTTTTTTTTTGCCTCAACTGATCTATTTCCTTTCATGATTGGTTCCCACTATGGAAATTAATTTAGGCATTCAGTGTTAGAAAAAAATAAAACTTTTTTGCATATTTGAATTGATCCTAATCATTTTTCTTTGTTCTTAACACATTGAGCCATGCCAGTAATTTTTATTATAGAATCTCATCATTTTCTGACTCTTGGAGGAGATATGTATAAAACTTAACGTGTCCTAAATAAATAAAAGCCTGGAGGAAATCAGAGCCTGCTGAATCACTTGCAGAGATAAAATAACACATATAGTATTTTCAAGCTTCATTATTTCTCACTCATTATAGATTGCGGATTTTCTTAGTTTTGCCTCTCCTTGAGTTTATTGTCCCCTATTTTTTGAGAGCAGATTTTTATTTGCATGATGCTCTGTAATTTATTTTTTAACTTGGTAAGCAGGCAGTCCCATGAGGAAAAAACATTTATGGTGAATAGCAGAGCTTTAGAATATTAACATCCAATTGCTTAATATCAGACTTTCTGAGTCACACGTATGCAGATTGCAGAAATGGTGTGTGCATGCTCCAAATACATCATTTCAAATATTATATATATTTGTATGTGTACATATATATTGTGTGTATGTGTGTGTGTGTATATATGTTTACATCTGGTGAATTCTGCAACATGAAGGTTTTCTTGAAGTAAGATAATTAAAAAGAAAACAAAAGACAAAAATGTAAGCTCATGTAACATTAGAACTCATTGCATTTAATTTTATGCTACAAAAATATTTTTAATATACTTGACGTTGCACTAAGGTCATAATCTGACTTTAACATAGTATTAGATTTAAACAGTACACATTGAACTCAATTTAGTAATTTTACTCAGGAAATGTTTGTGTGGTTGCCATTTATGAAACCTGATTGTTTAATATATCTAGCTGTTAGTATAAATGTTGTTAAAACAAGTTTTATAATATTTAGTAATTCATAAAGTAATACATACTGGGTAGAATAATATTTATACATAAACATATAAACATTGTCCATGTCTATATCTTCTAACACAACAATAGCAGTGACAACCTATGAAGTAATTGCTAATAATTATATTATAAATTTCTGCAAAATTACAAAATAATATTCAGAATAATTTCCAGACATTATTTAAATCAGATTCATGTTAAGTTATTACACTTGAAGACCCCACATTGCAATGGGAGGTCACCATACAGTGGTCTAAATCATTGCTCATCTTTCTCAAAAAGACAGTAACCTTAAATATCATGTCACTTGTTTTTACCAGATGGTAGAAAAGGGGTTGGCTAATGTCATCTACTTAGGCAAATTGTACTATAATCAAACTTCAAATTAAGAAAGTCCAGTTAGCCATTCTGAATCTCTGGTTGTACAATAACATTTATGCTGCTTTATTTATGATAATTTATTTGTACCAAAGCCATTTCTTATTTTCTGAACTATTTCAGTTTCATATATTTCATGGCATAAAAATCATCTATGTGTGTAAATAATTCCTATCCACATTGTAAACTCAAACTTTGTGGTACTCCAGAGCAGTCAAATTTTAGATACGTGTTTTTAAATGTGAAGCATAACAATTAATATGTCTTATCCTAATACCTTCTTATTGCCTTAAAATGAGAAGTGCAACACCATTTATCCTTTGTTTGGGAAGAGGTAATTTATTGTGTTATGTTCTTGTCTAAGTGCAGTTCAGATTCATTGAAAAGATGTTCATACTGATGTCGTTTTTATAACAATGAAAAGCTGATGGTAAAAATCATCAGATATAGTTTTATCTTTAAAATCCAGATATTTACTCTCATGTAAAACAAATTTTAGGGTAATAGAGCTGTTGGAAGCATTAAATGAAATGTTGCATTCCTAATTTGCCTTTCACATTTGTTTTTTCCCCTGCTCCCAAAAAAACTAATTTTTATCTAGACATCAGAGTTTGTTGTTAAAACTTCATTTCTTGTCTTATTAATCTCTCTCATCATTATCTTCCGAACAGTACTTCTGCACACACATAATCTGTACACAGATACATAGATCTACTGTTTCTTTTTTCCTTTTTTTAAATTTTTTTTTATTGTTATACTTTAAGATCTAGGGTACATGTGCATAACATGCAGGTTTGTTACATATGTATACTTGTGCCATGTTGGTGTGCTGCACCCATCAACTCGTCAGCACCCATCAACTCGTCATTTACAAAGAACAGAAAACCAAACACCGCATGTTCTCACTCATAGGTGGGAGCTGAACAATGAGATCACTTGGACTCGGGAAGGGGATCATCACACACCGGGGCCTATTATGGGGAGGGGGGAGGGGGGAGGGATTGCATTGGGAGTTGTACCTGGTGTTTCTTTTTTCAAGATTTGCTTTAAAATCACTCCAAACACTCAAGTTTCTGCACTGAAAGACTGCAGACTGCTGTAAAAAGCCAAATTAAATTATATGTTCTCAGATTGTCAGAGAACAAGAAATGTTGGTAGAAAAAGGCTCTCCTCCACTGACACAAATACCATGCATCAGTGAAGTGAACGCAATATTTGGTTCTATCAGAGATGCCAAAGATATTCTTTCAAAGTGCAGATTTTGTTTTTCTACCAAGATAAATATCGTCCTTTATAAAAATACATGTATTTTCAGCACTGTCAAGATATTGCTCAGTGGACTTGAGTCTAAGAAAGTGAGTTTACAAAAGAAAGATGCTTCAGTCTGATTAGGAAATATGCATCAGAAGCTTGAAATTACTTTAGTGACCTAGAAAATTCGTGAAGTATTTGAAAACCTTATGTAGCTTATTTCTGAATTCTTTAAAATGACTATTATAATATTTCCCTTTATATTATTGAACTAAGCATTGGGAAGAGCTCTGCCTTAAATGGCTTCAATAACTTATTTTCTGAAATTTATTTCCTCAATCTTGAATAAAGCAAATCTTTTGAAATTCTCACCATCACCCTTCATCTCAATTTCTGCCCAAGTTCCAGACTGAATTTAACTTTCATAGGTCTTCCGTTAGCAATCTATGTGATAATTTCCTAAATATTTTACAAAGTCATTTGAGAAACTTGAAGAATCATGTGGATGATACACTTTCTGCTGGTTGAATATCTACGTGATTCCCCATGTATTCTCGTCCTCTGGAAACTACTGATGAGTTCTAAGCACAAGAGATGTGAAATCAATGTGGACTGAAGCATCTAAAAACCATTTTCCAATCTTATAGCTCCTACCTTCCTTTTGAATGATGATTGTGAAGGCCAGAATAGTGATCCTATGTTCACAAGACAGAAATATCCTGGATCACTGAGTCACCACATGAAAGCTGTCCTAGAGATCTGCCCAACCAGTGGCACAATTTCCATGAGCAAAACATAGGTATTTATTTGTTAGGGCACTGAGACTCACAGGGTTATGTGTTACCTCAGCATACATGTAGGTTATCCTTATTAATATACACTCTTTATATACAATACATCGTAGACCAATTAACACAGAACATCTACACATTTCAGTTCCAGTCAGATCTAAAGAGTAGAAATGAAACATAGAAGAGAGGGGTAAGTTACCCAGAATGGTGATATTCAAAATTCTATGTATGTAAGCCATGTTGCATTTGAAAATTCTGCTACAGAAGCAGACTTATATCATTGGCTACCTCTTTTTTAAGATTCTCTAAATGATTTTGCTATTATTTGAGTTTGTTTTTAGGAAGTAAGCTCCAAGGGGCAGAAATACCTCTTCATTGCTCTATCTTCAGTATCTGCCTTAGTGTTTGTGGTAGAGTAGGCACAACAAACATGACTTGCATGAATGGTTATTTGATAGCTATGCCTAAAAGAAAAGTTCCTGGGACAGTGGTTGGGTTGAATTTTGATCTTAATTGCTCTTAGATACCTTCAGTGAAGATTCTTAACACCCAAGGAAGAGATTTTTGCTCCCAAACTGTAATGTGAAGATACTTACTCAACTGGGAGAAAATTGTACCTTAACAAATTCTTAGAGAATAAACTAGTAAATCAATGTCAATGAAGCAGTGTCTATGGATGATAAATTTAGAAGGAGCAGAAGGAAAAGGAAGAAAGTAGACTCAAGAAAAGAGAGGGTGGAAGTTAGAGTGGGGAGGGGGGTGGTAATCATACCACTAACAAAAGAGAGCATACATTGTATAGACAACTGGATGAGTTGGATTCATTGAAATTTTGGATTCTTCATAATATTTTTAGAAGTGATGAATCTTCAAAAATTAGCTGGATATATACAAATTAAAATAATGCTAATCTTTTCTTACATTAACACTCGCTAGGTTATGAGTACTATGCCAGGTGTGTTTTGCATAGAGTAATCCCATGCCTGGCTAGCTTTGGACATCTTGGTTTACATAGGTTATCCCAGCATAATTATTAATCGCTCCTTTCACAAAGTATCCTGATTAGAAATATGGTCTACTCAGCCTTATAAGATTTTTTTCACTTGATTTTTAAATAATCTCTATGTCATTATTATTCCTATTTTTTGAAAGGTGAAAAATGGAGGCCTAAAAATTTGAATAACTTGTCCCAGGCTCTCAAATGATTAATGAATGACAAATCAAGTAACACGTTTCCATAATGCGTGTTCTTAACCTCTAAGGCTTGCTGCTTTCCTCTTCCCAGAAACATGTCTATTGCATTCAGGGATGAACATTCATTCACCTTAATAGACTCAATTTTAGTAGATTCAGCAATTATGCTTTAGCAAAGTAGTCTCAGAAATAACTTTGTGTAATTATACCTCAACACTGTTGCATGCTCCATCCATCACTGGAAGATCTTGGGCATTAATAAAAAGCAAGCATGACAGAAAGAAACTATATGTCCCTGTCAACTCTTGAATCTCAGCAAATAATAAAAAATGAATTCGTGGCTTATCAGCTGCACTGATGCTACAAATGAGTATATCATTTTCCTTCATGAGAAAAGTAGATACTTTTCTGAGTTTTGGCATTGTCTTTTTTTTTTTCCCTTGATATTATGTCAGTATTAGCAATCAATGTTTCTAAGCCCAAAGTAAAATGTATTAAAGTTTGGAAGTTTGGCTTTTTTTTCCAATGATCGTGGCATGAAATAAGCCTTACTCTCAGTAGTGATATCTCTACCAAATGTACCAACTTCTAGTAGTGACAACATTTGACAAAAATTCTGGTCTTACAGAAATAAATGAGGTCAGTGTGATGAAGAGGCAGATTTCCTGAAGGCAACAAATTTACTTATTGTTATAGCATAAATTTCTAAATTTACTGTATTTGGGAAATAGTTATTTACTTGTGAAATAAGCTATATATTTCAACAGTCAGTAATTTGCTGTGCACATCCACTGTGATGCTTGAATTTTGCAGATAGAAACCAAGTTGTTCTATAATACAGGATTTCCATCTCCTCAAACAGCAGGAGGACAAATAAAGCCAATGAACTATTGAAATCTTAAAGCAGAAATAAGTTCCAGCACCTAGAGCAGGTCCAGGACCCATAAATGTTTTTAGGATGTCTGAGTAAATGAAGCCTCTTATGAGATTAAAAATAAACCGTAAAGAGCTGTTTGTATTTATTTGTGTGTATACAATTGTGAATTTCTTATATAAATTAAACCTTAAAGAATTAAATCAACTGATTTTATTTTTTGCATGAATTTAAGTGCATAAATAAATGTTTATTTGACAATGTTATTTATTTATTTGTCATTGTTAACACAGAGGAACAAAATGTTTTTAGATTCTTGCCATGCCCATATGGAGCAGATAGTTTTTGGGGGAAAAAAAAAGAAAAGTAAAAAACAAGGATGGCACTTGAGTAAAGTTTAACCCAGGGGGAAAATTATCATTGGATATTAGATATAATACATAATGTATTTCTTCAATTTTCATAAGTAAAAATGGAGGTATATAGCACATATTCACAAAACATGTAAGAGATAGTATTTAAATACCTGTTCTAAGTTTTACAGAAAAAATCATGTGACTTTTTGCTATCTACTTATACTAAAATTTTACATTTCAGAAACATTTTCTCTTTTGCTTTTTGTTAATTAAAATTATAGATCTTTGAAAACATATGTTAAAACAGCCAAAAATAAATCTAATGTCCATCAACTAGTGAATGATAGATAAACCATACAAAAGAATACCATTTAGCAATTAAAAGGAACAAACTTATGAAAATATGCTGTAAAGTGGATAAACTTCATAAACATCATGCTCAGTGAGAGTTACTCAAAATATGAATTACACATTATTGATCCCATTTATATGACATGTCCAGAAAAGGCAAATCTATGAAGACAGGAAGTAGTTGGCCTGGGGCAGGGGTATGTGCGTGTGTGTGTGTGTGTGTGTGTCTGTGTGTGTGTGTGTATTAACAGTTTATGTGCATGTCAGGACTGTGCTTAAAGTGATTTATAGTGATCGTTGCACAACTTGGTAAATTTACCACAACATCATTGAGTTGTAGACTTCTTTCTTGAAATGGACAAATTATATATGTAAAAACCTTGATTGCTTTTGAAAACAAAAAGGGAAGTTGTTTGAGTGTATGGAGGAGCAGAAAAAAACTGTATTTGGGATAAAATAAAAAAAAATAAAAGAGTCCTTACAATATGGAAAAATAAAGAGAGCTGAATCTTGTCAGGCTCTGGATGACTGTTTTTAGTCACTGGATTTCTCCCTATAATGTGAACAAACGTTAGCTTGTCAGGTTACACACAAGCAAAAGGATATGAAGCATAGTTGATTTTGTTCCTTACAGTTAGAAAATGAGAAGTCTAAAATATTAGTTTGCTAAAAATAAACAGTAAGCTTTTATAACTAACCCTTCTTAAACTGTAATGATTTTATTACTGCAGTAATTATACATTCAATAAATCATTGGGTTCTTTATTCTTATATGTTTCTGTACATACAATGTTTAAATGTTAAATTTTAGTGGGTTCTTATGTTTCTGTTAAAGATATTAGAGGATACATTTAGTGTTATAGGTTGACTATACTATGTAAGTTCTTTTTGAATTCTCTTTTTTTTTTCCAAACTCAAATACCATGATGTATTGCATTTAATTACACTACCTTTGGCTGTTCATTCAGAATTCAGTATATTATTTCCAAACAAGGAGAAATAATCCCTACTTAAATGAAAGGTATAAGGCTCCTAAACGTTGACATGCTACAAATCAAGCAAGGTGTGGCAAGACTCTTAAATTGAGTTATCCGAATGCAAGTGCCTAAACCCATTTTGCTCATGTCCTATATATCTCTGCTTTCAGTTAAGGGAGCACTGGTTTTCAGGGACGACATACCTAGTCAAAACGAATACTCCCCAAGCAGACAAGGTTCAGGAAGTACAACACTGAAGAAGATCTGGATAGAAAGCTAGACTGAAGCAGATGAACTGGGGGAATAGGATAAACAGATGATTGTTACATAGAGAGCTCTAGTATGGAAAGCACAAATGTTGAATTTAGGTCTAGGTGGAAAGGAAAATCTGTCTGTCCTTCATGTTGTAAAGTGTTAGGGAAGTCTATAGATACCAAAAATTTGAGGTAAGCTATAATATTTTATTTTGAGGAATTTCTCACATAATTGTCAATCTATATACTTTGTCCTACACGATTCAACAGGTGAAATTTTCCAATCATTCTAAAAAATCATCTTGACACCAAGCCCCACTTTGTTATACTTAGGACTTGTGTTTTGCTTTCTGTTTCGGGAAGTAAGGGACCCTGAACAGAGGGAACAGCTGGAGCCGAGGCAGAAGAACGTAAATTGTGAAGATTTCATGGACATTTATCAGTTCCCAAAATTATACTTGTATAATTTCTTAGGCCTGTCTTTACTGCAATCTCTGAACATAAATTGTGAAGATTTCATGAACATTAATCACTTCCCTGATCTTATAATTTCTTATGCCTGTCTTTAATCTCTTAGTCCTGTTATCTTTGTAAGCTGAGAAGGTACATCACCTCAGGACCACTATTGCACAAACTGATTGTAGAACATATGTGTTTGAACAATATGAAATCAGTGCACCCTGAAAAAGAACAGAATAACAGGGATTTTCAGGGAGTGAGGGAAGATAACCATAACGTCTGACTTCCTGCAGAGTCGGGCAGAATAGAGCCATATTTTTCTTCTTGCAGGGAGCCTATAAACGGACATGCGAGTAGGAGAAATATCACGGAATTCTTTTCCCAGCAAGGAATATTAATAATTGAGACCCTGGGGAAGGAATGCATTCCTGGGGGTAGATCTACAGATGGCCGTTCTGGGAGTGTCAGTCTTATGCAGTTGAGATAAGGACTGAAATATGCCCTGGTCTCCTGCAGTACCCTCAGGCTTATTAGGATTGGGAAATTCCAGCCTGGTAAATTCTACTCAGACGGGTTGTCTGCTCTCGAACTCTGTTTCCTGTTAAGATGTTTATCAAGACAATGCATGCACAGCAGGACATAGACCCTCATCAGTAATTCTGATTTTGACTTGCCTTGTGATCTTTATTGCCCTTTGAAGTGTGTGATCTTTGTGACTTATTCCCTGTTCGTACACTCCCTCCCTTTTAAAATCCCTAAGAAAAATTTGCTGATTTTGCAGCTCGGGGTCACCATCATCGTCCTACCAATATGTGATGATGCCCCTGGAGGCCTAGCTGTAAAATTTCTGTCTTTGTATTCTTTCTGTTTATTTCTTAGACTGGCCAACACTTAGGGAAAATAGAACCTACACTGAAATACTGGGGACTGGTTCCCCCAATATCTGGTGCACCAACGTGGTTTTTCTTTTTCGTAAGTGAATGTGGGAACCCGATTCCCTTTAGTCAGTGTGGAGAAACGTTCATCGCTTCAGTCCACAGAAATGTTTGTTTGACTCGCTGACAACTGGTGAGTAGTCTGTGTACTGTCCAGGTTAACTATGGGTCTCACGGAGTCTAAACATCATGCTTATCTCTGCCATATTAAACTCTTGTTAAAACAAGGAGGTGTTCGGGTACCGATGGAAAACATGGTTACCCTACTCAGGGCAGAGGAAGAACACTGTCCTTGGTTTCCTGAAAAAGGAACCTTAGATGTAGAATTATGAGATCATGTTGGTGCAACATTCTGGGAACTGGTCCTTACAGGGAATTATGTTCCTGTCACTGTGTGGCTGATTGGGCCTTAGTTTGTGCCATCCTAATGACATACTAATCCCGTGACCCTCTGCAGTTACCACAGTTTTCTGAATCTGGCAACCCTATACCTCTTCCTCAGCTCTCCTCTCCTGCACAGCCTTCGTTACCTGCCCAGCCTCTCCCTTCACCTACTCCTTCCTGACCTGACAATGTTGAGAATTCAATATCTAACTCTGGTGACTTTGGCTTGGCATCACCCCCTGATTGTCTTCTTTCTTTTCATGAAGAGCCAGTACTTGCAGCTCCTGTGGCCCTGACTTGGACAGTCCTGGACCATAGATATGCTAATTCTTCCCTCTTCAAACCTTTGCTGCATTTGCCTCCGGAGTCAGCTAATGGCTCTGGGACCAAACTACAATTTACCTATAATTCTTCAGGCCCTCCCCCATCCACTGGAGCCCCTTGCCCTCCTGTCGTTTCGGTTCCTCAACCAGTCACTTTGCCATTCACTCAGACTGCTTCTTTGTACCCTTCTTCACACATGAACACCAGTATTTGCCAGTATACTTCTGCCTCTTCTACTCCCCCAATGCCCCTTTCTCGCACTCTCATACCAGTCTAACCCCCTCAACCTCAGTTTCCCTTATCTACACATGCTTTTTCTGTCACTTCTATGCTGACTCCATCTCAGGTGCCTATTCTTGAAACTTCAATGTGACGCTTGTTGTGCCAAAACAAACAAACAAATGGATTAGAGGTGTGGGCTTATCTGGTCATGCTAGAACTCCCTAGTGCTCAAGGCGTACAAATGCATCACTATGTGTTGCTCAATCTTACCTTTTTAAAAGAATTCAAGGATGCTTATACTCAGTATGGTCCTACTTCTCCTTATGTTAAAATGGTATTACAAACTTTTTGTACTGAGGTCATTTTGCTTCCCTTAGACTGGGACCTTTTGGCAAAAGTTGTTCCAACCCCATCTTAGCATTTACAATTCTGTACCTGGTGGTCACAGGAGGTCCCTCTGGAGGCTCAGCTAAATCAGGCTGATGGCATTCTAATTACTCAGGCTCAGCTCAAAGGCTCCGATAATTTCTCTGATACTTATGCCCAATTAGGCTTTGATGCTCTTACCACAGAACAAGTAACAAAGGTGTGTATGAGAGCTTGGGATAAATTACATGCCCCAGGCCAAGCTCCTGTTTCTTTTACTACTGTTAAACAAGGTCACAATGAATTATACCCTGATTTTTTAGCTAAATTACAAGATGCTGTTGAAAAATCTGTCTTGGATGAGCACGCTCAAGGTATTCTCCTTCGTATGTTAGCTTTTGAGAATACAAACCAGGAGTGTAAAATGGTCATGCGTTCTGTCCAATAACAAAATTTACCTGATCACGAGGTGTTGCCTGCATAAGCTTGTGAAGACATTGGATCAGAGACCCACAAAGCTATTCTGTGGGCATGGGGCATAAAGGACAGCAATCAAACTGGCTCAACTGATCCTTTCTTTCAAGGTACTTTGGCAGGATGATCATGGTCATCTGAGTTCTCTGATTCATGTATGCTTTATTTCTATCTAGTAGAAATTACCTCAAAAAATTTTTTTTTCTTTTTTTTTTTTAAAAAAAAAAAAAAAATCCCTCCTTGTTTAAACCTTTCATAAGTGATTCTCACCTGAAAAATCAATAAAATGTTTGGCATAGTATTGAAAACCTATTACAGATGTATTAATTGCAGAAGCAATATAAAAGATAAAAATACTCTTACCTTCAAGAATTTCAATGCTCATGCCTAGAGATGTATTAAAATGGTCATTTTAAAGAAATAGCATAATAAGAGACTACACCTTGCACTCCACTTATAATCTCAGTAGAAACTGGTAGCTTAAATTCTTTCTTGGTCCTTCAAGAAAATAAAGAGCCAGTTTAAATTCCACTTGAAAGAAAAACATAAACAAATAGAAGTAAACAGTGGTAAGCACTAAAGTTAACATTTACTAAAAGTCAGTTTTCATATGATTACATTGCAGACCTCTGGATATCTAATCACATCTTGAGGTTAGTCAGAAGACTCCTGGTTGTCATAGAAATAGCCCCAGATTTCCCAGGGTACTTTTCACCTCCTCTATTATCCATCCTCCTGCCTCACACATTTTCTAAATTACACATGTAAGATTAGGGGTTCAATGTAGAAAATCTCTCAGTACAGTAGTCCCTCCTTACATGTGCAGGCTACTTTTCACAACCTCCAGTCGATGCCTGAAACTATGGGCATTACTAAATTCTGTGTATGCTATGCACGCATTTATTTTTCTTTCTTCATTATCTCACAAATAGAAAGTTTGTTCTTACCATAGATTTTAGCAACTTCAGCATACATTTTTTTTTCTTCTGCAGTCAAAAATGTTCACCTTTTTACTTAAAGAAAGTAATTTCCAGCTTAACTTCAGCATATCAAATTGCCAGCATCACTACTCTTGCACTCTAGGGCCATTAGTAAGTAAAGTAAGGGTTACTTGAACACAAGCACTGCAATAAGACAGCTACTAAGCAATTAAGGTAGCATAGACACCATGGAGACCCTGGACACAGAAAATCTTAAGGACCAAGTAGGATGGAGTAAGACAGCACAGGAGCGAGAGAGATTTTGTCATCCTACCCAGAATAGTGTGCAATTTCAAACTAATGAACTGTTTATTTCTAGAATTTTTTATTTAATATTTTTGGACTTTGGTTGACCGGGGCAACTGAAACCTTGGAAAGTGAACCTGTGATAAGAGGGAATTACTGGCAGGGTGCGGTGGCTCACACTTGTAATACCAGCACTTTGGGAGGCTTAGGCAGGTGGATCATGAGGTCAGGAGATGGAGACCTTCCTGGCCAACAATTGAAACCCCGTTTCTACTAAAATACCAAAAAAAAAAAAAAAAAAAAAAAAGGCAATTAGCCTGGCGTGGTGGCGTGTGCCTCTAGTCCCAGAACTCAGCAGGCTGAGGCAGGGAAATCGCTTGAACCCTTGAACCCGAGAGGCACAGGTTGCAGTGAGCCAAGATCGTGCCACTGCACTCTAGCCTGGGTGACAGAGCGAGACTCCCTCTCAAAACAAAACAAGAAACAGGGAATTACTCTACTTCCTTTCATTCATGAGCTAATCTGAACAGCCACTTCTTGCTTCTCAATTCCTTGTTTAAATTTTGTATCTCTTAAATCAAAAACTGAGACCATGTTTATACCAAAAGACAGCCTTTATTTTTAATAATTTTATTCTAAGTACAAAAGCAAAAGCTTAATGTAGAAACAATTTAAAAATATTGCCAAGTACAGAAGGCAATTTCAAAGTATTCACAATTCACTGCCAGAGATAACCATCTTAATATCTTAAGGCTATGTCTTTAATAATATTTCAACAAAATTACATTCAAACTGCATATAACAGTGTGGACTGTTTTTGAAATAGCAATGTTCCTTACACACGTATCTATGCTTTAATACAGATGTATTTTTATAATAAGATTATTAATAATTGCATACTACTTCAATATTTCATGGTATATTGCACAAGTCCTTTCTTGTTAAGGGTCAGACATATTTCTGATTTCAATATGAACAAATAAAATTTTCTTGTCAAAAAACATTTGCACATAACTTCAACAAAATTATATATATAGATAAGAAATTCTTGGTGCAAAAGACAAAGTAAAAATCCATTTTTAAACTGTTAATGTATAATAACCAAATTATGTTTGCATAAATTTCAACTTCTATTAACAATTCTTACTAATGGATTCAATTTTATTCTCCCTAAATAATATCTTACAGGAGATACTTTAGCAAGGTTCTGTTAATAGGTTTTGATTTTTACCTGCCTGAAGATGTTATTTTATTTTATTTGGTTATGTAATGGGTTTTATACAATAGTTTTGCTGAATATAAATTCTAGGTTGCCAACTAGTTTCAGCCAGTATTTTAAAGAGTCCAGCTGTCTGTTTTCAGATAAGTAATTTGTTTCCACCTATTAATATCACTCATTATTTTGATATTCTGAAGGTTCACTCCAATGTGTTAGGTTTAGATTTCACTTTTTTATCCTGCTTATGTCTTCCTGTGATGTCTGTGTCTAAGGATTCATGCCCTTCAGCAGTTTTGAGAAATGTGAAGCCATATCTTTTTGCATTTTTCTCTTCCTTGTATTCTCTTTTTTTCTTGAATTGTAATAAGATTTGTATTTTCTTTCCCTGTCTTTTATAATTTTTTAATCTCTTCAGCTGCTTGTGCTGCACTGCAGGTAATTTATTCACATCTGTCTTTCAATTTATTAATTTGTCTTCTGTTCTTTAAGACATTTGATTATAATTTTAGTTATATTTTTCAGTTCTAAATGTTCTCTTATTTTATTTTTCCAATTGTGCTGGACTTTTTTGTGCTCTTATTATATTATACATATGCCTCATATTATTATACATATGCCTTCTTCCTATCTTAATAATTTTATGCTTGTTTAGGTTATGTTTTAATCTGGTTGTCTAATTTTTTTTGAATTCTATGTTACTGTTTTTTGGACCTACTGTTTTGTATTTACAATGATCATTTTTTTATATGCTTTGATATTTTTTATTTTAAGTTGATGCTTGGTCCAATTATGTATTGGAATGTGTCTCACACACACACACACAAAAGTATATATTTTGCTTTTGTGAAGTATCCTGGGATACTTTAACCTGGAACTGCTTTGTTCATTGTAGGAATGGGGATTCCAAGACCATGTGGGTTGCGTAAATTCAATCTCCAAATCAATATGACAACAGATCTAAGATTGTTAGCTCTTCAGAGAAACTTTATATTTCTACCCAGAATCTAGGAGAAGGCAAACAACTCTTTCTACTTAAATTCTCTTTTAGCCTTCCTTCTAATTTTCTAATTGAAACTTCACTTTTTCACATCTCAACTATTTGCAAGTTTTACTGAGTTCAAGCTCATGTAACTCAAGATCTTATTCCTTAATCTTGTAGTTCCAAGACATTATTCCTAAATTTGGTAGTCATTAAAATCCAAACAATTTTGAAGTCCTTTGGCGATCATGATGACTAGAGCAAAACAAAACAAACAAAAAACTAACATGGCCAATAAAGTGTCAATGTGTCTTTAAAGTATAGTTTCACTTTCTGTTACCTTGAGGAATTCATTTCCTTTATTGTATGCATCAGCACTACACTTAATAGAATATCTGTTTTATTTATTTATTTTTTTAGTTTGCCAGTGATGGTACATTTTGTGGCCTTTGCAATGTCTGATCTCTTGCATTTAGTAATTCCTATTCATTTTCTTTTTCTCCCTGATTTAAATATTTTTCCAAGTCTTTCTTCCACTTGATTTCTCTGGGTTCACTTACCACTTGTTTTTTCACAGAGTTTAATATGCAATACATTCAGTTTCCTTTATTAATTTTGAAATGTGAATACTTCCACAGCCATGAACATTGTTCTGATCAAAACTTCATCATATCTAATATTTAGTATGTAGTGTTACCATGTTGTGTTCTAAACAATTTATAATTGCAAGTTATTTTTATTCTAAACCAAGAGCTGCACAGAATAGCTTTAGATCATAAGTTATTATTTTTTCTTTTTTTCCTTTTTTTTTTTTTGAGATGGATTTTCGCTCTTGTTGCCCAGGCTGGAGTGCAGTGGTGTGATCTTGGCTCACTGCAACCTCCGCCTCCTGGGTTCAAGCAATTCTCCTGCCTCAGCCTCCCAAGTAGCTAGGATCCTAGCTAATTTTATGTTTTTAGTAGAGATGGAGTTTCTCCATGTTGGTTAGGCTGGTCTCGAACTCCCAACCTCAAGTGATCCATCTGTCTCGGCCTCCCAAAGTGCTGGGATTACAGGCGAGAGCCACAATGCCTGGCCTAGTTATTTTTAATCTCTTGCTATTTATGTCCAGTATGGTCACAGAATAGGCTATTGCTCTCCTATATTTTGAA
>NW_012109141.1:4053717-4070641 GCF_000951045.1 Mandrillus leucophaeus
ATTTGTTTCCACCTATTAATATCACTCATTATTTTGATATTCTGAAGGTTCACTCCAATGTGTTAGGTTTAGATTTCACTTTTTTATCCTGCTTATGTCTTCCTGTGATGTCTGTGTCTAAGGATTCATGCCTTTCAGCAGTTTTGAGAAATGTGAAGCCATATCTTTTTGCATTTTTCTCTTCCTTGTATTCTCTTTTTTTCTTGAATTGTAATAAGATTTGTATTTTCTTTCCCTGTCTTTTATAATTTTTTAATCTCTTCAGCTGCTTGTGCTGCACTGCAGGTAATTTATTCACATCTGTCTTTCAATTTATTAATTTGTCTTCTGTTCTTTAAGACATTTGATTATAATTTTAGTTATATTTTTCAGTTCTAAATGTTCTCTTATTTTATTTTTCCAATTGTGCTGGACTTTTTTGTGCTCTTATTATATTATACATATGCCTCATATTATTATACATATGCCTTCTTCCTATCTTAATAATTTTATGCTTGTTTAGGTTATGTTTTAATCTGGTTGTCTAATTTTTTTTGAATTCTATGTTACTGTTTTTTGGACCTACTGTTTTGTATTTACAATGATCATTTTTTTATATGCTTTGATATTTTTTATTTTAAGTTGATGCTTGGTCCAATTATGTATTGGAATGTGTCTCACACACACACACACAAAAGTATATATTTTGCTTTTGTGAAGTATCCTGGGATACTTTAACCTGGAACTGCTTTGTTCATTGTAGGAATGGGGATTCCAAGACCATGTGGGTTGCGTAAATTCAATCTCCAAATCAATATGACAACAGATCTAAGATTGTTAGCTCTTCAGAGAAACTTTATATTTCTACCCAGAATCTAGGAGAAGGCAAACAACTCTTTCTACTTAAATTCTCTTTTAGCCTTCCTTCTAATTTTCTAATTGAAACTTCACTTTTTCACATCTCAACTATTTGCAAGTTTTACTGAGTTCAAGCTCATGTAACTCAAGATCTTATTCCTTAATCTTGTAGTTCCAAGACATTATTCCTAAATTTGGTAGTCATTAAAATCCAAACAATTTTGAAGTCCTTTGGCGATCATGATGACTAGAGCAAAACAAAACAAACAAAAAACTAACATGGCCAATAAAGTGTCAATGTGTCTTTAAAGTATAGTTTCACTTTCTGTTACCTTGAGGAATTCATTTCCTTTATTGTATGCATCAGCACTACACTTAATAGAATATCTGTTTTATTTATTTATTTTTTTAGTTTGCCAGTGATGGTACATTTTGTGGCCTTTGCAATGTCTGATCTCTTGCATTTAGTAATTCCTATTCATTTTCTTTTTCTCCCTGATTTAAATATTTTTCCAAGTCTTTCTTCCACTTGATTTCTCTGGGTTCACTTACCACTTGTTTTTTCACAGAGTTTAATATGCAATACATTCAGTTTCCTTTATTAATTTTGAAATGTGAATACTTCCACAGCCATGAACATTGTTCTGATCAAAACTTCATCATATCTAATATTTAGTATGTAGTGTTACCATGTTGTGTTCTAAACAATTTATAATTGCAAGTTATTTTTATTCTAAACCAAGAGCTGCACAGAATAGCTTTAGATCATAAGTTATTATTTTTTCTTTTTTTCCTTTTTTTTTTTTTGAGATGGATTTTCGCTCTTGTTGCCCAGGCTGGAGTGCAGTGGTGTGATCTTGGCTCACTGCAACCTCCGCCTCCTGGGTTCAAGCAATTCTCCTGCCTCAGCCTCCCAAGTAGCTAGGATCCTAGCTAATTTTATGTTTTTAGTAGAGATGGAGTTTCTCCATGTTGGTTAGGCTGGTCTCGAACTCCCAACCTCAAGTGATCCATCTGTCTCGGCCTCCCAAAGTGCTGGGATTACAGGCGAGAGCCACAATGCCTGGCCTAGTTATTTTTAATCTCTTGCTATTTATGTCCAGTATGGTCACAGAATAGGCTATTGCTCTCCTATATTTTGAATCATATTGTGGTTTCATTTTTCCAAGATAGAAAAAAATATATGTGTGTATATATTTCAAAAAAGATAATCTTCTTTTTACCATATAAAAGATTCTCTGATACTCTCCCTAAATATTTAACACTCATTCATGATTTAATCAAGTGTATTTTTGTAATATATAAAAGCAATATAGTTCATTGTCTGTTTATTGTGCCAAAGCTAAGAGTTATTAAATTTGGTTTCTTTTTAATGTTGCTACATTATATGTCAATATCCACATTAATAGTCCTTAAAAGTTAGAAATTTAGTATCCAAAGACTTTTCTATTTTCTTTTCTTAACTTCCAATTGTTGCTGAAATATTATATACACTTATATCTAGATTAACATGTTTTAAAATGTTTTACTTATCTTTCAAGATGTGATACAGTACTTCATGAATATATCACAAAAATTGCTGAGAAATATATACATTATGTGACTTATATTTCTCAAAAATATTAATTTTCTTACATATAGTTACTTTTACCAGATGGATAGATATGCAGATTTCTATTTCTGAATCTCTACATGTCTAAGAATCTTTCTTTTTCCTTGACTACCATCACTGGATTTATAATTCTAGGGAAAAAATTCATTTCCTTATAATTCTTTAGATATTCTCCACTTACCTTCTGCTATTATTATTATTATTATTATTATCATCATCATCATCATTATTGGCAACTTAGAACTCTAATGACAGCCTCTTGGAATTCCCTTCCTTATAGATATCTATTTTGTTATATATTTTGTTTGTGTTTTGCTAAATAAGAAAATATTTTAAGCTAGAATTTTTCGTAATTCTAACATATCAATTATTTTACCTGTCACTTGGGTTTCCATCTCACTACAAGTGTTTATATCTTTTTTAAACTTATAAATATTTTTCTCTTCATTACGTTTTTTAAAATATGTGTTTCTTAATCCCAGTATTTCTATCCATCAAAGATATATCAGCCAAATGCCAACAGGAGAAAAAGTGCAGAGGTAATGCTTAAAGCAGAGAAGGTAAAATTCCTGACAACATGTGATACAAATGAAAATATGGTTTTCATTTAATTAAATAAGTGCCACAAGGACTATGTGTGAAATGCTCATCTAAATTCTGCAGATTTAACATAAACAGGACACACTGCTCTCTGCTGTCCGGGAGGTTATATGTTACTATGACGAAAAAGACAAGGAACCAATACTTATATTTCAAAGAGATTGTTTTATATAATAGTGAAGTTGTCAAGAAAATCATTTAGAGTGTCATGATGAGAAAACTTGTGAAATTTGTTTAAATTAAGAGGTCAGGAAAGGCCTCTTTAAATGTGATATTTAATCTGAGATATTAATCATCAAAAGAAGGCAGCCTGCTGAGACTGGTAGAAAATCACTCTGAGAGAAATAGAAAGCTAGTGCAAAGGCCCCAGGATAGAATCAAGATGAGGAACAGGAAGAAGGTGAGTGTAGTTGGAGATGGTGAATTTCATGGAGAAAGACAGTTGTTTTAAAGTATGTCAGGAACTAATTGAGTAAGAAATTATAAATCTAAGACAAATTTTCAGTTTGTTATATTTTAAAAATAATTTATTGTGTAAGATTTCAAACATATTCAAAGACAGGGTAGTACAATGAAACCTCATGTATCATTGTTTTCAAGAATTATCAAAACATAGGCAAACTTATTTCATCTATGCTCCCATTCAATCCCTCGTTTTATTTTGTAGGAAATCACGGGTATTTTGTCATTATTTTTGTAAATATTTTAGTATGTTTTCTTACATAGTATAGACTCTTTTTTAATAACCAAAATAACAGTATCATATACACAAAATAAAATTTATTTAAATCCACAAATCTCCAGACGTTGCTGTCTTCTATTCTATCATAACTTTTTAAAGGTTTGTTGTTGGTGGGTTTTTTTGTTGTTATAGTCAGCATCCAAATAATATTCACATATTGTGACTTATTGGCATATTTCTAAATATTCTCTTAGTCTAAATGGTTTCCCCTCTGCTTTTCTCCACACCATTTTCTTTCTTTTATTTTCATTTTATTAGTTAGCTCGTTGAAAAATTCTCAAATGTTACTGGGGTAGGGTAGGTCAGAGTGGCTTTTCTTGAACTCGCCTGCCATTTTTTGAAATGTTTAACAATCTTGAAGTTTCAGACAGTCTGGCTCCCTCTCCATCTTATCTGATTTTCCTCCTGGGTTTCTTCTATACATGTCTGAATTCCGTATCCTGCAGTTTCTGCTCAGTATGGGGCCTTGCCCTGAAGTGAACAATGAGTGGTTGAAATTTTCACTTTGGTATCCTGGCACTCACTTCTGAATTGGACTGCACTAAATAAACCCTGTTCGATTTCAGTGGGTGTCCTCAAATTTGCCCCACCAAGCATTCCAGTGGGGGACGTCTTGACTATTTGAGGAGGTCTCTCTATTCAGGTCTGTAGGATCTTATGCTTCCTTCTGCACAAATGCTTATCTATCTGGGTCTTTAGCACTTAGTATCTTTTCACCATCTGATTATATCTTGAAGTTTGTGGTGAGTTTTATTGAAGCTATTTTGTATGAGGGTTTGAGGCTTTTCTCTCCTGGTTGTCCTAAAGGCACATCTACAAAAATTAAAATCTATATCACCACTGCCTTCAAATTTCTGCCTTGTATTCTTACAAAGGGAAGCCATATGGGGATTCTGGTGGGAAAGT
Organism: Mandrillus leucophaeus; assembly: GCF_000951045.1. Taxonomy (NCBI): domain Eukaryota; kingdom Metazoa; phylum Chordata; class Mammalia; order Primates; family Cercopithecidae; genus Mandrillus; species Mandrillus leucophaeus. The sequence goes on from NW_012109141.1 coordinate 4,058,415, forward strand.
GGCATGAGCTAACTTACATTTTTAAAAGGTCGCTCTGACCACTACGTGGAGAGTGGATTTATTGACAAGAGACAAAAACAGAAGCAGGGACACAGTGGCTCACGCCTGTAATCCCAGCACTTTGGGAGGCCGAGGCGGGCAGATCACGAGGTCAGGAGTTCGAGACCAACCTGACCAACAGGTGAAACCCCGTCTCTACTAAAAATACAAAAATTTACCGGGCGTGGTGGTGTACGCCTGTAATCCCAGCTACTCAGGAGGCTGAGCAGGAGAACTGCTTGAACCTGGGAGGCAGAGGTTGCAGTGAGCCGAAATTATGCCACTGCACTCCAGCCTGGGTGATAGAGCAAGACTCCATCTCAAAAAAAAAAAAAAGAAAAAAACAAAATAAAACAAAACACAGAAGCAGGAAGGCCTGCAAGGAAGCGTTCACATCAGTTCAGGTGACAGAAAATGACTGGACCATTGAGACAGAGGTGGAGGAAGATACTAAAGATGATACAGACTCAAAGATAAAGGTAGGCAGGGTGGGCTGATGAATTATTGATGGGGTTGAAGAGACAAGATAAATGACTTGTAGATTTTGGCCTTGAGCAACTGAAGGAAGGTGGTGTGAACTAAAATGAGAACATCTATAGGAGGAGAAGGTTTGAAAAATAGAAATAAAGAGTTTTGCTTTGATCTTGTTAGTAATGTCTATTAGATATTCAAGTAAAATGACAAAATAGTCAGTTGAATGATTCTGAAATTTAGGGGCAGATCAAAACTGAGATCCATCTGATTTATTATTTCTCTTTGTCTTCATTGAATTCTTTTTATTTAAATTCTAGGAGAATAGCCTTTCTTCTCGGTGAGAATGCCTTGAATTAATTGAGTTTCCTGCAGTTTGTGATCTGCTATTTACTGTACTGGCTTCACTGTATTTTTAAACAGGGCAACCTTTCCCTTTGAATCAATTTTTCCTGTCTTCAAGCATTGCTTTACAAAACTACCTACTCTTTTATTTTATGTATGCCTATGTGTATATATACATATATGTGATATATATATATACACACACACTCTTGTATATAATACTCTCCTGAATCACATTGAGAATGTCAACTAAAAACAACATGTAATTTTAGCTTTTCTTTTTTTTTTTTAATTATACTTTATGTTCTAGGGTACATTTGCACAACGTGCAGGTTTGTTACGTATGTATACATGTACCATGTTGGTGTGCTGCACCCACCCATTAACTCGTCATTTACATTAGGTATATCTCCTAATGCTATCCCTCCCCCCTCCTCCCACCCCACAATAGTTGCAAATTTATATCTAAGAGGACTTTGGTATAGTGTTCAAAGATTAGTACCCTTTTTTTATCTGCCAAATCTATTAACATGCCCAGCAAACAAGTGCTTTCTTATTCTTGCAGATGTATGGCTATTTTTCACACTATGGAGAATTCTTTTGAAGATTGTGTTGAGTTGTTTTAATCTTTTACGACAAAGAGATGGAAAAATCTGGATTTGTTTGCTAATTTAAATCTTCAGTTGCCTGTGCAATCTCCCTTTCTCATATCTGTTGTATTTCTTGAGGCCAAAATGTTTATTTTATTTTCTGTGGTAAACATATTTTTATTGGTAATTTCCTTCTCCAAATGTCATAACCTCCCTTGTTAGCAGTTTCTTATGGCAGTGCTTTCTACCTGTGAACCACGGTCTGCTGCTGCCTCTGCCCCCAAAATGAAACCTGGAATGAATGCCATGACACAATGCCTTATCTGTGAGAATTTTTGCACCGGAGTTAATATGCGAAATGAATATTGGGGCCCAACTTTGTTCAATATAATATGGGATCATATTTTCCCTTCAATCTAATGTCTATCATTTTGGCAAAATAAAACAGGATATTTAAATATGTGTGAATATTCCCCCATTTGAAACATATTTGACTCAGTTCTAGTAAGGCAGATGGGCTAAATGTTTTCAACAAAGGGAATCTATTTTCCTTAACATTGGACGTTTGAAAGAGCAGAAAAGGAACTCTGAAGTAACCTAGACGTTCATCACTGCAGGAAGCAGCAGAAGTGGGAATACGTGGAATTAACAAACCTAGGAGCAGTAAGATGGGAATCCACTAGTATAGTGCTTTAATGTGGAAGCAGAGAAACAGGGAAGCAACAAGAAAGAAGTGCTTAGACTTCTGTGGAAAAATCAAGGCCTGACTGGTACCTAGACACACATGAGGGTGCAGGATTGTGGTGGAGGAACATCTCAGTGGGTGGGAGTCTGCAGTCTGGTTAGTACTCTAATTGTCAGAATGATACCGCAAACCTGGGATTTGAGTACAGAAAGAAGCTGCAGGCTCCAGCCGGTTGCCCAATGTTGCTGAAACAGCACACACAGATAGTAACTGGGAAACAGGAAGAAAGTCCCTTTGTTTGTGTTGCAATATCCACTTAGTTCCTGCAATTATCTTAATGGAACAGAATGCCAATGGACTAAGCGAATGTGGGAAACGTTTTTTTGCAGACTAATGTAACAAGGATGTTCTAATGTAAAGACAGGCTTAGGAAGAACTGGGAATAGAACAGCAAAATCTTAGCAGCAACGTGATTGAGCAAATTAAAAATATTAATGTACACAAAATATTATTTAAAACAATGGTGATTAAATTGATTTTATTTCACCTTGGATCTTTACAGTTAACACACTCGGTTTCCAAATCAGTCTAGATGACTAGCTGATAACATTGTTATCTGAATCCATATGTGGAAATTTTCTTTGGAGTAAATCGGATTCCTTTGTGAAAGTTAAAAAAATATTAAACAAAGATGGGCTTTGGACTGCAAGACAATAGGTAAATAAAGAGCATAACTAGATTTAGAAATGTTTCCTTAAATTTTTAATAGGCTAACTATGATGTTCAGGTGTTAGGTGGAGGTGGAGGAAATGCCATATTTGGATATATTGCTTGGCATAATATATACAGAAATCTAAAAACTTTACTCCTAAGCTAACAGTATTATTCAGTTTTGGTGGTACTTGCTTAATCTTCAGTCTCCTCATTTTGTATGTATCCATTCTGTTTTTGATAAACCCAAGTTTCATACAAGAAGGACTTCTGGTATAGAGAATATAATTATTCCTCAGATTTTAAGGAGATATATATGCATGCCTTTGGTTTAAAAGCAAATGCTTTATTTACCAACCTTCTAAATTATTTTTCCCATTTATTCATGTAATATTTCCAATGTCTTCTATACATATGACATTGTGCAAGATCCTAAGAGGATCTAAAATATTTTTGTATATAGTCTATAGATGATAAGATTAAAAGAATCAGAGCTACATCCTAGCACTTTAGGAGGCCGAGGTGGGCAGATCATGAGGTCAGGAGATCAAGACCATCCTGGCCAACATGGTGAAACCCTGTCTCTGCTAAAAAATACAAAAATTAGTTGCATGTGGTGGCGGGTGCCTGTAGTCCCAGCCACTTGGAAGGCTGAGGCAGGAGAATCGCTTGAAACTAGGAAGCGGAGGTTACAGTCAGCCCAGATCGTGCCACTGCACTCCAGCCTGGGCAACAGAGGGAGATTCCGTCTCAAAACATAACAAAACAAAACAAAACAAAAAAGAATCAGAGCTACTTTAATGGAAGCTTACAGCAACTCCCAAAGCTGAACATACTTCTGTATGATCGCTTAGTGATTAAAAAGGTTTTTGGTGACTACCATACCATTATTATATTTAACAAAATAAAACAAAAATATTTTAATATCATCTAATATCTATTCCATATTCTCCTTTTTTCTGATTGCCTCAATGATTTTTCACAATATTTAATTTATTTTAGACCAATTTCAATATGGCTGTCCATTGCTTTCATTGTTCTACTTGTGAAGAGGCTTTTAAGACACCCCACCTTTTATTTTCAAAAGAACCCAGGTTATGTCCTGTAGAATGTGCTACGTTCTTGATTTGGCTGATTGCTTCCTTGTGGTGAAGTTTAACCCAACCTTCTATCCTTGGTTTCCTGTAAAGTAGTATTAGAGCTAAAGGTCTGATTCAACTGAGAGGCAATGCACTCCATTGTTGAAGCAAGAACACTTCATCAGTGGTGCTGTCTATTTCCTATTCTGTTGTATGAATTTTTACATTATTAGTTGCTGAGAACAGAGAAATAGCATGAAGTCTGGTTTCTGGAGAAGTATGTCAAGGTATTATGAGTGTTATCTGATGAAGTGCTTAATGGCGTAAAATAAATTTCTCAACCCAAGTGGGCTTAAATTCCTGAAAAAAGTGGATACTCTCTCTTCTATCACAGTCAACATTATTGATGCAAATGTGACAAAATAGTGGAATGAGGCTGACAAGGAGGTTAATGTGTAAATGACGCAGAAATGACAGAAAATTTATTGCATGTTACTCAAAGGACCAAGAGGACACCAAAAGATGAGAAAAACCAATCAGTAGCTTAGAGAAAGGACAGAACAATTTGTAGAAAAGGATGATTCTGTTATTAAAAAAACTGGTATTAACAGTTTGTTTTGGACTCCAGGAAGTTATACGCCTGCACTTTCACACTCCACATTCAAAAAAAATACATAAGTGACAATGAATAATATATTATTTTATTTTATTTTAAAAAATTATGTTCAAGAATGTTAAGTAATTTTTATTATATTCAAATACTTTGAAGATTAATATGCAATTTCCATAGCTTTCGGTTAGTAATCATTATTAACCCAAACAATTGTTTCTTCAGCTTCTCCACATAAACAGACATTCACATATGTTGGTCTGATTGTTCTCCCTATTACTTAACATTCAGTATAAATTGTTTCTCATCCACAAAAATGATAAATAACAACATTCATGTTCTCAATATACATGCAATAAAATAAAGCATTATAAGCTTTATTGAAGTGTCCTAGATGCCACTCCCAACTGCATCCCATTCTCTTTTTTCTGAGTGCAACTATTTTCTGGAATTTGCTTAAGATTATTAACATATCTTATATATGTTAATATAAAAACACAAATATAGTCTCCTTAAACTATGTACAGTATTGATATGCAAATTTAATATACACAAAGATAAAATCAGAATATATGCATTGTCTTGCAACTTTTGGGTCTAATAATGTTTTTGTGAGATGTATTTATTTTGACATTTATAGGTTTAATTCATTCATTTTCAATGCTATACAATAGACAATCATGAGAACATAGTACAGTTAATTTTTTCATTATTCTATAGAGGAATAGTATTTTGTACATGATAATACTATTTTAGATGTATTATGTATGAGAATTAATACTGTTGTGAACATTCTTGTATCAAATCTCCTTGAGCAAAATTTCTATAGCTAAAAGGATAGTGTCTATACCTAGGAGTTTTTGTATTACTAGATAATGCCAAATTATTCCCTAAAGTGTTTTTAATGAATTTAAATTACCATCGGAATGTATAATTTTCCGTGATTCCACCTACTTGCCATCATTTGACACTTCCAGACTTTTATATTATTGCCAACTTAATAGATGTGAAATGGAGTCTCAACATGGTTTTAACATTAATTTCTCTATTAGTGGACTTAAATATTTTTCCTTTTTTATTGACTTTTGTAGTTTCCCCTTTATGAATTGTCTTTTCATATCTTTTGATAATGTCTCATTGATTTGTCTTTATTTTATTCATTTGTAGTCTTGACGTATTCTGGAAACTAATCTTTTGTGAGTCATATGTGTTACAAAGATTATATCTCTTATTCAGTGATTTGTATAGTCATTTTATTATAGAATTCTTTGAGTCACCGAAGTCTTTAAACATGATCAATTTTATCCATCTTTTTAATTAGTGGTTTGTATTTTTTATGTCTTATGGAAGCAATATTTCCTTAGCAAGAGATCCTGTGAATATGCTCTAATATTTATTCCTACCAATTTTAAAGTTGAATTTTTAAATTTAGGTCTTTAAACTACAGCTATAAATTTTTGTCTCTATTAGGAGGTAGATAGATCTAATTTATTTTTTCTTATGTGGATTGTCTTTTCCCAGGAATCATCCTTGAAGAGCCCATCTTGTCCCAAAGACTCTTCAGTGTTATCTGTGCTACATATTAAGGCCTCATACCTGTTTATCTATTTTTGTAGACTCTCAGTTACCTTCTCTTGGACTATATGTCCATATTTATGTCAATACCACATGTATCATTACCACACTGGTGTAATGACGAGACAGGATAAGGTCTCCCAAGTTGATTTTTAAAGTTAACTTGACTAACTGTGGCCCCCTTCTTCCACAAAATTAAAAAAAAAAAAAATGGCATCAAGTTCTAGGTTTAGAATGAAGTTTTCTATCTTTTGGGGATTTCTATTTATTTGCAAGTATGAATAATAAGTTTTATTTTTATGTAAAAATGTATCTTTCTGAGTCTTCAAATTTATCGTCACAATGTTGTTCATAATATTTCACAATTAAGTTTTAAATCTTTATTGGGTCTATAATTTTATCACCTGATTGTCCTTATCATTTTTATTTTTTTCTTCTCATATAATCATAAATACTCTCTCCAGAGCTTGTAGATTTTAATAATCTATTTAAACAATAACTGTTGTCTTTAATGATCCTCCCTATTGTACCTTGTTTTCTATGTCATTAATCACTACTCTTATCTTTATTTTATTTTACATTTTTGTGTCACATTGTTCCCTTTTAATTCCTTAACTCAAATGCTTGGATAATTGGTTTTCATACTTGTTTTTCCCTACAAAAATGAACATCAGATTTTAACAATTTAGTTTTAGTACCAATTAGCTTAAATCATGAATTTGTGTGTTGCATTTATTATTATTTGAGTTTTATTTTATAATTTCCAATATGACTTCTCTTTTAATTCATGAGTAATTTGGAAACATATTTTTAACTGTCCTAATTTTTTAGTAATTTTTGTTATTTGTTTCTATTTATTATATCTTGCTCAGGGACTGTAATCTGTATAACATGAAATAGTGAAATTTGTTAAACACGATTTTATGGATTGACACAAGCTTCATTTCACTGGAGTGGAAGAAGAATGTGTATTTTTCAAACAACTAAATGTAAAGTTTTGTAAATATCCCCAAGTAAGTTGTGATAGTGACAATATTCAAAATATTATCAATCTTACAATTATTTCATTAACATTACTTAAAGATCCATATTGAAATTACAAAATAATGGTGGGTGGGTCAATAGCTTTTGTCTGAATTATAATTGTTAATAATTTGAACATTAAGTCAGTATCATAAATAAGCACATGAAACATAAGAATTACAATATCTTCCATGTGTCATTTTTATCATTATATAAAAATTCTCTTCATATCTATTATATTTTTAACCCTGGGGTAATTTTTAATCTGATGTTACTATTGTCCTACCAGCTTGCCATTGATTAGTACTAACCTGGCATGTATTTTTCCTCTGCTTTCAAATGTTCTATAACCTTACAATTTTGTTGTGTTCATTATAAATAATATGCATATGTGTTGACATACGGATTTTTTTAAATTTTGAACGAAGCTTGAAAAATCACAATTCTTTAACTGAAGAATTTCATCCTATTACCTTAAGTTGATAGTTGATATATTTGAAAACGTTTCTTCCATTTAATATGGACATTCTATTTCTCCTGATTTTTCAAGCTTTATTTTTGTATTTTATAATTATTCTTCCGTTTGAATTGATTACACATTTATTCATTTTTTCCCAGTAATAGAAGCTATGTTGTCTATGTATTTTTAGTTACTATTAACATGCTAATATTCATACTGATTTCATAATAACTTTATCTATTCTCTATAATTCACTCTCAAATCAATTCAGAAAATGTACAGTATTCTAGATTGCATCACTTTTTACTTTTACATCATGTTGTAATCAGGCATTATTTAACTCTCATTTCATCTTTATTCTCAACTTTTAATATAGACATTTTATTATTGTACTTTTGACATTTGTTTATATTTATTCATGTTTTATTTACTCACTATTCTTTTCATACATCTCAAACTTCTGAGTTTTTTTCTTTACTCCTGAAAAGCCACCTTTCAGAGATCCTTTACTGAAAATTTATTAGTAGTAAGCTCCTTTTGTTTGAATATATCTTTATTTTACCCTCAGAACTGTATGGTACATGAACATATTTAAATTATTGTTTGAGAGTTTTTTCCAAAATTTTCCACAATTTTTTATTCTGTTACTGCTGTTGAGAAATCTGATTTTCAATTTTGCATTTCTCAATTTTTGATCACTATCTTTAAAAAATTAATTTATTAATTTGTAATTGAAAAATAATGATTATATTTATGGGGTACAATATGATGATTTGATCTATGCATACATAGACTGTAAAAATATTCAGTTAAGCCAATTAACATATCCATCTCTTCTGCCACTTACTTCATTTTTGTCATGAGAACATTAAAAACCTCTTTTGTTAAAGCAATTTTGAAGTATAGAATACATTATTATTAATTATTAACTCTGGTCACCATGCAGTCAAATAGATTAATAAAACTTATTCCTACAGTCCAACACTTTGTACCATCTGATAAACATCTCTTTCTCCATCACTCCCTTTCTCACAGCCAGTTGCATTCATGTTGTCACAAACGACAGAATCTCTTTTTAAGACTGTATAGTGGCCAGGCACGGTGGCTTACACCTATAATTCCAGCACTTTGGGAGGCCAAGGTGGGTGGATCACCTGAGGTCAGGAGTTTGAGACCAGCCTGGCCAGAATGGCAAAACCCTGTCTCTATACAAAAATTAGCCAGGCGTGGCGGCTAACTGGCCTGTAGTCCCAGTTACTCAGGAGGCTGAAGCATGAGAATCATTTGAACCTGGGAGTGGGAGGTTTCAGTGAGCCAAGATCATGCCACTGCACTCCAGCCTGGGTGACAGAGCAAGAACTCTGTCTAAAAAAAAAAAAAAAAAAAAAAAAAAAAGTATATATATATTTGTATATGGTATTTCATATATTGGTTATTACGAATAATGTTACCATGAACATAGGAGTGCAGATATCTCTTTGACATATTAATTTCACTTCCTTTGGGTATATACCAAAAGTGGGATTTCTGGATCATATGATAATTTGATTTTTAGTGTTCTGAGGAGCCTCCATAGCATACTCCACAATGGCGGTACTAATTTACATTCTCAACGAGAAGATACAAAGATTTCTCCACATCCATGTCAAAACTTGCTATCATTTGTCTTTTTGAAAGTAGACATTCTAACTTTATCACTAATGAGGTGATATCTCACTGTGGTTTTAATTTGCATTTTCCTGATCATTAGTTTTCATATATCTGTTGCATATTTGTATCTCTTCTTCTGAGAAATGTCTGTTCAGATCCTTTGCTCACTTTTAAATTAAGTTATTGCTATTTAATTGTTTGAGTTCCTTACATATTTTGAATACTAGCCTCTTATCAGTTTTATGATTTGCAAATATTTCTTCCAATCCATCATTGTCTCTTCACTCTGTTGATTGTTTTCTTTGCTTTACAGAAGCTTTTAGGTTGATACAATCTAGTTTGTCTATTTTTGCTTTTGTTGCTTGTGCTTTTGGGGTCATATTTAAATAATTGTTGTCCAGATCAATGTCATGGAGCTTTTCCCTTGTTTTCTTCTAGCAGCTTTGCAATTTGGGGTCTTACATGTAAGTCTTGTATCCCATGTTGAGTTGATTTTTGTATATGATGTGACCGAAGTATCCAATTTCATTCTTCTGATTATGGATATCCGGTTTTTCTAACACTATTTATTAAAGAGACTAACTTTGACTACAAATACTTGGGTTTGTTTATTTCTGGACTTTCCGTCCTGTTCCCCTGGCAGATATGTCTGTATTCATGCCTGTATAATACTGTTTCTATTACAATAGCATTATAATACATTTTAAAATCAGGGAGTATTATACTCTCTGCTTTGTTATTTTTGCTCAATATCGCTTGGGCTCTGTGGGATCTTTTCTTGGTTCCATACAAATTTCAGGATTTTTTTCTATTTCTCTAAAAAAATACTTGAATTTTGATAGAAATTGCATTGAATCTGTAGATCTCTTCTGAAATTGTAGACATTTTAACAACATAAACTTTTAAAATCCATAAATGTGGGATAGCTTTCCATTTATTTATGTCTTCTTTAATTTATTCTGTTAACGTTTTATAGTTCTGATTGTACAGCTCTTTCAGCTCCTTGCTTAAATTTACTCCTATGTATTTTATATTTTGTGTTGCTATTATACATGGAATCTTTTTAAATTGCTTTTTTTGTTAGTGTTGTATACAATGCTACTGATCTTTGTATCCTAACCAAAATTATTAGTTCTCATAGTTTTCTGTGAAGTTGTTAGGGTTTTCTACCTGTTAGATTTTGTCATCAGCAAACAGAAACAATTTCACCTTCCTTTCCTATGTTCATGCCATATTGACCCCGCAGTGTCTGATGCCTCAGAGGCAACCAGAAGTCCTGGAGAAAAGGGAAGAAGCATATGTTGCCGGCATGAAGTTAGTAAGTTAATACTGTAGGATGAATCATTCAGCGGCAATAGGACCTAAAAGCATTAGCCTCAACTGACTCCACAACCTATAGTGATGGTGGTTAGAGTGGTCCAAAGACTCAAAACCAGGCTGATCTGTGTGACATCCATGTATGTCCCACCTGAAAGTATATGGGGTTAACCACCTAGGCAGTAAACTTTGACAAATAGCAGAAGAAATTTCATAATCAAGATAAATTATCTTCTCTTTTCTCCGCTTTGTTCAGGCAAGACCAATCATTCAACTCGACATGAAGCTGTAGCTAGCTCAATGACATATTCAGCACACTCACTTCTATTTGTTGTCCCTGCTTCCCTGCTTCATTTCCCTTTTCATTCACGGATGTATCTCTGGGGTTGCACTCACCAATAAAGGGTTAGCATATGATCTTTTGCCTCTGGAAAAAGGGAACTTTGCAAAGACATATTTACATATTTGCATATTTTTACGACTTTATTTTCTAAACACGTCTATCAGTTCATTAATTCTCTCTTTTTAGTCATTTAGCACATTAAGAGCTCTTCTTAATGATATTTTTCTTTACCATACATTTTGTTTATTTTACATATATTCTCATTCTATTTTGATAATGCTATGTACCTTTGCATCATTTTCAATTATATCTGTAAACATACTACTTTTATATGCATCCAACAAATGTGATTATTTTTATCCTATGCTATGGGGTTTCAGTTCTGTTTCTTATTGTTCCTGATAATTCTCACTGATGGTGGCTTGTATTCATGTATTTGATAATTTTAAGTGGTGAGCTCAAGTTTCTCAAGATGTAATTTGCAGAATTTCTGTAAACATTGGTTGAATGTCTCTACCTCGAGCACATTTGGGCTTTCAGCCAGGTGTTCTGGGTTACTACCAACCTGGGAAATTTTAAAATGAATTTATTAACTGGCATTTTTTCCTGGTCCACACAAAAATTATAAAATCACATTATTAACTGCTGAGAGCAGCCTGTGATTGTAGATTTTTATGGGTGAGATTTTTTGTTTCTACCAGATTCTAGGACAAGATAGGTAAAATCTCTTGTAGTTTTGTATTTGTCAACAGGAAAAATATTTCTAGTTCATCAATTCACTTAGGAAATAGGCCTTTCAGAATTCAGCTTGATCGTGTGTATTTGTGTATGTATGCCCACTCTCTTGATGCTGTGAGCTTGTTTCCTGTCTACAGAGCCATTATTAAAACCCAAGATGCATAACAAACAAGCCTCTTGCTTCATAAGATCAGCAACTATACACTGGTTGCTTTAGTTTTGATATGAACTTAACATTCTGATTTTCAATTCTATCTTCTTTTGTGTTTCTGATAATTGCAATACTATGCTGGGAGCTCAGCTACAAGGTTTGAAAGGTTGTAGTTTTATATTAAACCCAGAATGCCTAGGTGTGCTTTGTCAGTTGTTTTTTCAGGTTATTTAGATAACATTACTGCCAGAAACAGGAGTCTGTTTTCTGACATTGAATTGTGGTGTTAATTTACTGTGTTTGGGCTTGCAGGCTTTTACCACGCAGGTTTTACAATTATTACATATAGGCTGGGCTCAGTGGCTCACACCTGTAATCTCAGCACTTTGGGAGGCCGAGGTAGCCGGATTACCTGAGGTCAGGAGTTTGCGACCAGCCTG
>NW_012109141.1:4072304-4083955 GCF_000951045.1 Mandrillus leucophaeus
CTTGTAGGTAAGAAATGTCCAAAAATAAAACACTGACTATGAAATTATTTTAATGTATCACTCAAAAAGTTTATATGATTTATCATATATATAAAATAAAATGCGGTATTAAATAATAGTAGCCTAAAATATTTCCTCATAAGTTTAGTTGTATCTAAAATTATCAAAACTAGCCCATTTAACACATAAATATATTTCTTTTCCAACAATAGAAAGGATTTATTTTAAAATTATCCTACTAAAATCAAAGTATCTTTAGTTGAAATGTGTACATCCATTGTTGCATTATAGGCATTGTAAAGTTTTTCACATAAGAAAAGTAACAGCTTTGACTTTTACAATTGATTTTTGAAATTTAAAATGTCTTATGTATATATGCATAAAATTATCACTACCATTATTAAATATTAAACTCTGGCCTGCATTCATTGTCTAGTACTTGTCCTACCACTTATAATTGTTACCACTTATAAATGTTAGTACTTCATGTGTATCTTCAACTATGCAGTGCCCTTGCATACAGTCTGTAAATGGTTTCTTATGATAATATTATGAAGTAGTAGGTCCCATTATTATAACTATCTCATAATGACACCATCTGATACTTAGAGAGGTTAAATAACTTGAAAACATAACACATTTAGTCAGTGGCAGACCAAAATCAGTCAAGCTACAGAGCTATACTCTTAACCATTACATGTAGATATACAACAGGGGATGTAGACAGTTGTTAAAACATGCATAAACTATGCAACTTACCATAAATAATGTAAGGGTAAATATGGAAATACTAAGTATGATACATAGTTATGTCTGGCTATGAGAAAGAACATAACATGGTAAACATAGCTAAACAAGAAGGGTACTTGTTTCTCAAATAAAATACTGAAGGCTGCTATAAAATCTCTGTTCACAAAGTCCTCAGGATATAGACTGATTGCATCTCCTCACCCTTCAGTGCCAGCTGTGGTCTTCATCTTCAGGGCTCAAGATGGTTGCAACTAGCCTAGCCATCACATCCCATTTTACAAGTGTCAGAATCTAAGACTACTTAAAGATGAGCAAAAGACAAATTCAATTTTCTTTTAAGTAATGTTCATTGAAAGTTTCCCCAAGTTTTCTTTCTGTTCATGTATTATTGGTGAGACCTTAGTTACACACTTAATGTTTTAAAAAATTGTGTGTCCAGGGCCTGGCGCGGTGGCTCACACCTGTAATCCCAGGACTTTGGGAGGCCGAGACAGGCAGATCACGAGGTCAGGAGATTGAGACTATCCTGGCTAACATGGTGAAACCCCGTCTCTATTAAAAATACAAAAAATTAGCCAGGCGTGGTGGCGGGTGCCTGTAGTACCAGCTACTCGGGAGGCTGAGGCCGGAGAATGGCGTGAACCCGGGACGCAGAGCTTGCAGTGAGCTGAGATCTCAATACTGCACTCCAGCCTGGGCAACAGAGTGAGACTCCATCTCAAAAAAAAAAAAAACAAAAAACAAAAAACAAAAATTTATGTGTCCAGTTAAAAATTGAGAAGTTTTATTACTATGAAAGAAAGGAAGAATCATTACTAAGGAACAGTGAACACTCTTTACCAGAGTGAGTGAAAGAAGCATTAGAATAATTGATCTTTGCTAAGTGTTCATCATGAAGTAGAAAACTACAGTATGTGAATAACTAGTATTTCCAGGACTAGCTACAGTATTTGACTATCTAATATTTTCAGGACTAGCTTTCCTTGCTATGTAGCTAGTTTGGTCATGTTTTTGGTCAGCTTACTGGTTTCCACTGTTAAAATCAATGGTTGGTGAAATACGCAGTAGATTTTTTACTGACTACAAGTTCTGACTTCAGTCTACGGCACATCTCATGTTGTTTTGGTGCCTATGTTGGCAAACCTTTCAGAATCCCTGAGAATTTGGGATATTAAAGAATCATCAGCACTCCTCAAGACCCGTACTATGGAGCTCAACCCAAAGCTTTTATTTAATGAGATATTTTGCCCCACAGAATAGCTAATCAGAAAACTGAGGACATTAACAATATCTCTACTGCATTTGTCCCTCATGGAATTCCACCATGCTGACTTCGTTTTATGGAAAATTAAAGGAATTGAAATTTTCCAAGTTTACTCATAAAAATAATAATGAACGAATCTGAATATATTTACTAAAAACACAAACATAAGAATACAGTTTTTAATATAAATCAGAAGTGTGTACTGATATATTTAAAAGTTAGAAATTGATAAAACAAGAAAACCCTGAAAATATCAAATTATTGAGTAATTGTTCTTTTTGGGAGATATCTAAGGACATGAAATTATTTTAAATGCATAACAAGTTGTTCTTCTAAAGTAATGGGTTATAAAAATAAATAATAAAATATTGCTTTTGTTATGTATATAATGTTTAAAACAAGGCAGAGGTGTCTTTTTTTAAAAGAGCAAATGCATGACATATCATAGAAAGAAATACTTGTAAGAAAAGAACAAGCATGTTCAAAATAGAAAGACTTTTTTTCTCTGACATTAATTTCAGAACAAATAGATAGGAGTATATTTATATTTCTCTACTTTATATTAATATTTTTAACTAGCGAGAGAAATTCAAATATGTTCACATATATGTGTTGACACACTGGCTTATCTTGACTATTTCTCAGTTTATTAAGCTAACAGCAATTTTCTGCATTGACCTATATACTATATAAGAATGGTACCTTTTAAAATAAATTCTATAAGTAAAGGCTTTGAGTGATGTTGAAAATTTGTCTTCAACAGCAGAACCTGTACAAATTTACCGTAAACCTTAGGTGTTCAAATTTATTTTAAATTAAAATTTGTCTCTGTGACACAATTTATGAAAAGAACAAAACACAGCATATTGGTAGGGTATTTGAATTTTTGTGTCCCTCTCACATAGAGTTCAACATGAGACACATCATAAGTGTTCAAGAAATAAAATAAGAGTAAAAATAATGTGAATTAATACAAGCAACTGGCAAAAGCAAAAATAAGCTGTGCCTCAGAATCAAAATCCAAAAGGGCACATCAATATTCCAGAATTTTACATGAAGAATAAAGATATTAAGAAATTAGGGCAGAAAAGTAGATAAGAAAAGGTCTTCAAGAGATGAAGTATTCTTCTTGGATCTACTTATTTTCTTGAAAGATAGAAAAAGTTAAATAAGCAACTAATACAAAACAAAGGTATAACATATAGCTACTAAACTAGGTAATGCTAAATCTTTCAAATAGTATGTATGGATTGTAAGACAGTAATCTCTTTGTGATGGAATTTAGATAGAAGTTTTCATTTATTTGACTATTTAAAATAAAACCCAAAAAGCTGATGAAATGTGTCTTGGTAGATTCTCTAATGGATTTTGTGACTGTCACTACTGGAGTATTGCTTCCAGGAATGATCTGATTGGTCTAAAAGGGTATTTACTTGACTCGGCAATACCCCATGGCAAGAAAGTTAACTTGTTTGTCAGTGTACAGCATTATCAGAAAATTAGGTCTAGAACAGTTTTTTAAAAGCCTATCCAGAATATGTTTCCTAACTGATAAACTACTAATGAAATAAGATTTGAGAAAAATATATAGAATCCCAAACTTGACAATATACTTGCTATTTATTGGGAAGAAAGTCACCTATCTACAGAAAAATTTGTGAAAGTGATGAAAGCCTGACTTCTTCTGGAGTGAGGGGCAGACAGATATGTTTACCTCTATGTGCACATATATATGTATTAATTTCTCACACATTGATTTAAACATATATATCAGTGATTTTCATTTCTATTTTCTATTCATTAACTTTCTTCTCTATGTTCCAATTTTTAAATGATTTGTATAATGTGAACACCTTTTACATTTAATTTTGTTTTAAACGTGCATTTTATGATAGAAATATATTTTAAAATACACTTTTAAAGGTTAAACATTTTGCTCTTTTCCAACAAATTTGTGTGTGTGTGTGTGTGTGTGTGTGTGTGTGTGTGTGTTGCTGTCAGGTATTTTTTGGGAATACATTAGGGAACAAAAACAATTACTGTCTTCTTAGGGCTTAGCTTCTGTAAGAGAGACAGATAAAAAGTATATATGATCAAAAAACAAACTATAGGCTATCACAGAAAACCAAAGACAATGAGAACTGGAAAGACTAGAGAAAGGTGATCAGTTATATAAGCAGCATGGGAGGCACTGAGAAGTTTCAATTAAAGCAAGAAAATAATTGAGGGAGTTACCAAGTACATAGCTGGGTTGTGGGAATTGATGGGGAAGTGGGGATGAGGACAGAGGAAAGAGCAAGCACAAAAGCCCTGAAGCTGGAGAGTGTTTCCTGTTATGGTAGAGTGGTGAAACAGGAACAAAGTAATAGTAAATGAGAATTAACTGGGGGCTAAGCACAGAAGGCTTTATAGGCATTGTAAGTACCTTGAGGGCAAGAGACGATGATGGCCCAGAATAGGGCATTAATTGCTTTCCTAATAAAAGGTGTGAGTCTTAAGTTCTAGACATAAAATAAAGGTGGAGCTGCCATAATTTTTTAAAGTGTTAAATAATTTGTTAAAATGAAAAAGAGAGAGGTCAAGGATGCCTTTAAAGTGTTTAGCTTGAACCACTAGAGACAGAATTTCCATTAATTTAGATAAAGTGGATTCTAGAAAGGTCAATTTGGGGTAGAATTGGGGTGAAGTGTTCAGTTGTGGACAGGTCAAATTTCATATGCCTGTTAGACTATCAGGGATAGATGTCAAGAAGGTAGTAAACATATTTCTGCATTCCAGAATAACGTAAGGATTTGCATTTCAGAGTTGTTAACTTATAATGAGACTTAAGTCAGATTTGGGATGTGCACAGTGAGAGTGTGTAGACTGAGAAAGGTGATCAAGGACAGTGCTCAAAGGAAACTGACAATTAACACGAGGCTGAGGAGAGGAATTAAGGCCAAAAGAGGAGATTGAAAACAACCAAACATTTATGTAGGGGGAAACCAGATGTACATAGAATTCTAGGGGCCAAGTGCAGAAAGAACTTCAAGGGAGTTATTAAGTTTTTCAAATGCTGCTAATAGGTCAATAAAAGAAGCAAGAAATAAACATCGAATTTAGCAATGTATGATCATTGAAGGGTTTAATGAGAGTAATTTTAAAGTCCTGTTAAGATAAAATCCAGATGAGAATAAATTCACAGAGAATGAGAACAAAAGAATTGCAGACAGTGAATATAAAACTCTTTGGAGAATTTCTGTTGGAAAAGAGCAAAACAGTTTAGTCTTTGAAGATACATTTAAAATATATTTCTATCATAAAATATATGTATATAATTAAATTTAAAATTTTTTAATTGTAGAAATCATTTAAAAACTGGAACGTACACAAAACTAAAAATAAAAAAGTAAAAGAGTAGAAATTAGAAATAAAAATCACAATAATTCTATTATTTAATAAATAGCACTTACCTAACTTTTAACTAATAATTACCAAGTGTCATAGAAACAGGAAGGTCAGGAATCAGAATGCCTTTTCAATAAAGGCAAACACAGTAAATATTTAAGATGTGCAGGTCATTCAACAGGGGTATCCAATCTTTTGGCTTCATCGGGCCAAATGGAAGAAGAATTGTCTTGGGCCACACATACAGTAACACTACACAATACACTAACACTATATACACAACTACATAACTAAACATACACAAATACACTAACACTAGCAATAGCTGATGAGCTTTTAAAAAATTGCAAAAAATCTCATGTTTTAAGAAAGTTTACAAATTTGTGTTGTGCTGCATTCAAAGCTATCCTTGGCCACAAGCTCGTATAAGGTTTCTGTCCTAACTACTCAACTCTGCAATTGTATGATGCAAGCATCCACAGACAATATGTAAATCAATAGGTACGTATGTGTTTCAATAAAACTGTATTTACAATAGTAGCCACTGGTTCATATTTGGCTTGCAAACCATGGTTTGCCAATTCTCACGCAAGACTTCATTGCATTTAAAATTTTAGCCCTGGGCTGGGCGCGGTGGCTCAAGCCTGTAATCCCAGCACTTTGGGAGGCCGAGACGGGCGGATCACGAGGTCAGGAGATCCAGACCGTCCTGGCGAACACGGTGAAACCCCGTCTCTACTAAAAAATACAAAAAAAAAAAAAACTAGCCGGGCGAGGTGGCGGGCGCCTGTGGTCCCAGCTACTCGGGAGGCTGAGGCAGGAGAATGGCGTGAACCCGGGAGGCGGAGCTTGCAGTGAGCTGAGATCGCGCCACTGCACTCCAGCCTGGGCGACAGAGCGAGACTCCGTCTCAAAAAAAAAAATAAATAAAATAAAAAAATAAAAAATAAAATTTTAGCCCTTAGCTTTAACTCCATAAAAAAAGTTGAAAGGCTACATAGTCATAAAGTTCAAACCTATTACTGGCAGAAAACAGTTTCCCTTATGTCAATGTGTTTCTTTTTACTTGTAGGGTCTTTGCTATGGTCTCAGTATTTGTATCCCCCAAAATTCATATGTTAAAATCCTGACCCTCAATGTGGTGGTATTAGAAAGTAGAGCTTTGCGGGAAGTGTTAGATCATGAGGCCTGAGTCCTCATATGAATGCATTTGATTCTTGTTGGGCTCAAGGGAGCCCCTTCTCCACTTCTGCCATTGAAGGACAGCCACCCATGAGCCAGGGAGAGAGTCCTCACCAGAAACAGAATCTGCCAGTGTCTGGATCTTGGACTTTCCAGCTACCAGAACTGTGAGGAATACATTTATATTGTTAATCAGCTATTCAGTCTATAGTATTTTGTTATAGCATCTGGAATGAAGATGGTATTTAAAAGTATCTCCCTAATGAAAAGGCAATTTTAACAGAAGTTTGTACGTATTTGCTATAGCCTTTTGCTTGTTGGACAAGGTTTGTCACTGTACTATACTATTTGTGTATCAGATGATCAGATTTTTGTCAATGAATCAAAAGGTAGCATCTCCCCAACATAATGGCAATTGTTCTACCATAAATCATGACAGCTTATCCATACAAAAGACTTTCTGACTTGCTAAGTTAATAAAATGTTGATAGAAAAATATATATAGTTTATAATAAAGAACAAGTTCAGCTCAGGCAACTTGGTTACATTTTGTCACTTTGTTAATTCCTCTGTTATTTACAGGATCACAGAGCAGTGCACCAGAACTTGTGTGTGTGTGCGTGTGTGTGTGTGTGTGTAATAGACAAACACATATTTTTTTCAATAAAGTTCTCTATTCTAGATTTGTTGTTGGTTTAGAAGAAACTAGGTACGAAAAGAAAATAGCAACAAGAGAAACTAACACTAAGAACAAATTCAACATTGCCAGTTCTTATTAGATTAGTTTATGGCAGATATAAGACGGCAGAATTTTCGATGAAATGTCAGATGACTTATGGAGGTGTTTTTATTTAAGTTAATGGCAATGTTGCTTATTGCTTTAAAGCAAAAGGTAAAAATGCAAAACACAAAGAAATTCTTACTTGTAGACAATAGAAAAAGTAGATCAACTACGTTAGAAAGGAAGTGAAGTCTGGAGTTCACTGCCTGTAAGCAGTGAAAAACTGGGATTAGAACACCTGATGAAAACAGAAGGGAACACAAATGACTTCTTTGTGTCTCTCTTTCTTCACTTAAAGATGCAATGCTCCCTTTGTTACATGAGGCTATGAAGATTAATTATTTGACATGTGCTAAGTACCATGAATGTGTTCTATATAGCGTTCTCATTAATCAAAATGCAAGCACCTTCAATATTGGTCAACTTACTGTTTTTAGAAGTTGTTGGGTATATTCTACAATTATAAAAACAGACTGAGAAGCATTTTGGGGGATTTATTTCCCCAAAACATACTCTACATTTTAGAGCTAGTTATTCCCAGTCTCCATAATTTCCCAGGAGCCATATTTACAATGCTAGATGTCTTTGTGGATCTTGGGCACTGGAATTACCTCAGCAAGTTCCCAGATCACTGAGCCATACTTGGAGAATATGAATAAGAAACATCTTCTACAGCTCCAACAAACTGGGTTTTCCACTATGCTCTATAAGCAGTTCTAATGACTTTTAAATGTCTAAAGGAGATATGTTTATACTAAAATTTCCCAATATTTCTGACTTAATTCCAAATGTTTCCTTGAAGAACTTGAAAATATCTTTAATATGTCTGACTTGTGCTATCTATTAGGATATAATAAAACTTACCATGTTCCTAGACTGGGAATAAGCTAGTCTTACTATAGGACCAAGTTGCCCCCATCTCACATCTTCAGATTGATTATAGTTATTTAGGAAATGTATGGATAAGTGACTTACTGATATCTACGGCACAATTTACTGATGCTTCTGTTATAAGTGATAAAATGATTTGCTACATGAAAAGAAGTTTTAATATCAAACTCATTAATCAATATAGTTATCCTTTCTTCTATTTCTATAGAATTTTTCATATGATGTGATACTCTATGTACATTCTAATACACAGGAAACTAAATTTTGCTTGTCAGACACCATCTAGGTATTAAAAAACAAATAAGCTGTTGGAGAAGGGAATGGATTGCAGTAGTTGAAGTGCTTGTTTTAGAGTTGCTGCATTTTTATTATTGTTGATGTTATTGTTTACCTCATTACTGCTAGCCAAAATATAGGGGAGAGAAAAGGATGCTTCTTAACAAAGGGATGACTGATGTAAATTTTAGTACTTATAATCTGGCATAACTCTAGTAATAAGGTAGCACTCACAGTTTCTGTTTTCTCAAAGGCTACTTTTTAAATCAAATGACTTTCATTGATAATTTGGACAATGAAATGTTATCTCAAAATCACATAACTTAAAAACTACAGAATATGGAGGACATAAACATTCTACTCATTTGCATGACTTTTATTCTATCGTTTCTATTAATGTCACATTTTAGAGTCATTTAGACATACATTCCGTGACATTAACCATGCTTCATTTCAATGTAGCAAAAAGAATTAATACTATTCCCCAAAGAAACATAACAAGATATTCATGCTCATTTATTATAACTAAGCAAAAACAGTACAGTGTATCCTTCTCATTATCATGACAGTTGTTACTGTAATATCTATTTTTTATGCACTGCTTGTTTCATTCTCTGACTATATTTCAAGCATTAGGGGAGTAACAGGGGCTGAAACTGTTACCCCATTTTTTAACTTGTGAACTAAATTACATTCCATTAGGGATTCATTTGATGATGTATTCCTTAAAGTATTTAAAATATGCAAATGCATTGTAGCCTATGAAAAATATGTATTGCTACAAATTAGAGTAGTTAACTTCTCAAGTTAAACCAATCACTGAAGGAATGTTTCTATCTTTGAAGGACAGTGTAAGTTCTGCTAAGTATTGTAACTTGGTGACAAGCCATCTATGTTAGATGTGCTTTTAATTAACATTTTCCCTAACTGCAGCATCTTTCTCTTCGAAGAATGGCTCCAAGAGAATGAAAATATCTTTTTTTGCTTTATGTAAATGTCAAAAGTCTCACTGATCAATATAGTGCTAGGAGAAAGTACTTAAATAAATGGAAATAGTTTTTGGAGAGGATTCTACAACAGACTTCAGAATGAATGACCTTATCAGAAACCAGCTTAATTCTTCATACCACTTTTAAAACAAAATTGGAAATTAATTTTAAATTTTGATTTTTATTGTCATATTTGCATAAAATTTGAGTGTATGAGAGAAAAATGTAGACCTTATTTTTATACCAAGTGTACAAAAGGGATCCTAAGTAGTAGTATTAGTATTGCTGCCACCTTAGCTATATCCTCTTCATTACTGTGAAACAAGACACAAGCTTCTATGAAATATAAACCTACATATAAAGCCAAGGTTTTATTTAGTCTGAAGAAATTAAAAAAAAAAAATTAACCTCTGATTTTCTTATCAAGACAAATAAACAAACTGACACAGACTCCCAATTAATTTGTGGTTAAGCCTAACATTTACAAGTTGTAGAAATAATAGTCAAATAATTAGTGCTTATTAAAAACAAAACCGTTCCTTCCAAAATCAATTTCTGTATAAGTTTTGAAAAGGTGTAACATCTACACTTGACATTGATCTGTTTCAACTTCAAAGCTACCAGGTATTAGCAGAAACAGCTCACAAATTATCTGCTCTGTAGGAAAGCATTATTGATGACAACAAAAGAAAATCTTAAATTTTGATGCAAGAATATTGATCTGGTTTCTGTGTCTCAGACAGTTTTGGTTTTAAATTAGCAACAAGTTAGGAGTCTCTATATGGTGGTAAATATGTGTCCATGGAAATACTAACAAAAACATAGAAAGAAAACTCATTATCTTGAAAAAAAGTAAAACTTAAGTCAAACCTCTGCCAGTGTAACTAGTTTTCTTTTAAACCATAACTTAAAAGCATTTTATTAGATTGATTCAAATTCTGGCACAACTTTACAGTGCCAACCGACAATTAGAAGAAAATCTATTCTTAGCTTTGTCCACTTCTTAATTTAGAAAGTCCAGGTTTGCAACAATTGACCTTTTCCATGCTAATGTTTTGGGACTAATTTCTAAACAGTTCTCCTTCTCTCTGTCCAAAATCAGTACTTCTTTTTCTCCTTATAGTAGACTATAATTCACAGTGATAAAAAATGTATCCAGCCAGGTATATACACATATGTAAAAATGGGTAAGGCAAATTCAGGGTTGTGAAAACTTGGAAATTCAGTCACCAGAAATAGAGTACCATAGGCTTAATAACAGGGGTGTTGAATATTCAGCCTTCAGCTTTTTATAATTCCAAGCAGTAGGGGACACAGAAGATATGATCTTACTATTATTAATTTCCAAATGATAAAGTCAATTTCAACAGAAAAAAAAAAAAGAGTTCAAGGGATTGTGGACAATAGTGCACTTCCAAACTGCAAATTTGAAGATGAGCAGCCAGGCCCAAGAAGACAGGATGTACAAATGCAACCTCACACTCACACTGTTAGCAAAGGATGGGTAGGTTAGGCCATCTATGTTATAACAAGTGTACATGCAGACATGATAAAACAAAATCACAAAATTAAAGGAGAAATAGATAAAGATGAACTTGGAGTCGGTTAAAACATCCATTTAAACATTTAAAATTGCATTCAAGAAAATGAAGCATAAAATATCACTATGCGATATTGAAAATTTACATGAAAAGTGGACTTTTTAAAGAATGTAGAAGAAAAATATAATGATACACAATGATATGTTATTTATAAGAAGAACTGTGTAGAACTAATGAAGAGTGCATTTCTCATAAAGATAAATGGTAAAATTATATTTATTAAATAAAATGACCTCAGCTGAAAGAAAAGAATGACTAGCATAAAAATCAAGAAGCTTCACCATATTCTCAAAAAACAAATATTTTGCTGAAGGTCACATATTTAGCCATAGTGAATTTTTAAAACTATTGTAAAGTGAAATATTATATATTTGTATATATATAGAGAAAGAGACAGAAAAAAAAAAAAGTTGTCTATAAAGGAAGAGAAATCAGAGTTCTCTGCAACATGAAACTTGAAACCATCTTATATTCACATTCGCTCATCATATCCATATTTTTCAATGTATTTGAAGATTATGGAAAAAAAT
>NW_012109141.1:4088690-4089231 GCF_000951045.1 Mandrillus leucophaeus
GTAAGTTCTGCTAAGTATTGTAACTTGGTGACAAGCCATCTATGTTAGATGTGCTTTTAATTAACATTTTCCCTAACTGCAGCATCTTTCTCTTCGAAGAATGGCTCCAAGAGAATGAAAATATCTTTTTTTGCTTTATGTAAATGTCAAAAGTCTCACTGATCAATATAGTGCTAGGAGAAAGTACTTAAATAAATGGAAATAGTTTTTGGAGAGGATTCTACAACAGACTTCAGAATGAATGACCTTATCAGAAACCAGCTTAATTCTTCATACCACTTTTAAAACAAAATTGGAAATTAATTTTAAATTTTGATTTTTATTGTCATATTTGCATAAAATTTGAGTGTATGAGAGAAAAATGTAGACCTTATTTTTATACCAAGTGTACAAAAGGGATCCTAAGTAGTAGTATTAGTATTGCTGCCACCTTAGCTATATCCTCTTCATTACTGTGAAACAAGACACAAGCTTCTATGAAATATAAACCTACATATAAAGCCAAGGTTTTATTTAGTCTGAAGAAATTAAAAAAAAAAAA
>NW_012109141.1:4094441-4100078 GCF_000951045.1 Mandrillus leucophaeus
AAAAAAAAAAAAAAAAAAAAAAAAAAATTAATGTATTTCTCTAATTGAAATAGCATACACCAAAATGTTACACTAAGTAAGAAGAATTGGGTAGTATTCAATTTCTGGCCTATTTTACTAATTTTTTCCAACAAATATATGTGATAATTGAATTATAAAGTAATATTTTAAAATGTGAATGACATAAGAAAATACTTATAGTATCGTCAAATTCATGAATATGTAAACTATAACATACTGGGGGAAAAAAATCACTGAAATACCAACCAACATTTAATACTGTTTGCCTCTGTATCGGAAACATAGCAGGTGTATGAATCACCCGGCCTGTTTAAATGCAGATTCTGATTCCACTGGGACGCAGATTGATATTCTGCATGCTGGAAGATCTCCCAATTGATGGCAATGAAGCTACTGATATTAACATCACACTTTAGGAAGCAACAATCTATACAGTGTGCTTAAGAATAATATTTATGCTTCTTCTATCTTAACAAACGATCATCTTCCAAAGTCTTCTATGGTAATCTAACAGACACAAGTGGCTGAATAACTGAGAAAATCATATAAAACCTTGGAGACTTTAAAGCAGTCTTCTTTTTTTTTTTTTTTTTTTTTTTGAGACAGAGTCTCACTCTGTCACCCAGGCTGGAGTGAAGTGGTATGATCTTGGCTCACTGCAACCTCCATCTCCAGTGCTTAAGCGATTCTCCTGCCTCAGCCTCCCAAGTAGCTGGAACTACAGGAGGGTACCACCACACCCGGCTAATTTTTTGTATTTTTAATACAGACGGGATTTCGCCATGTTGGCCAGGCTGGTCTCGAACTTCTGACTTCAGGTGATCTGCCCACCTCAGTCTCCCTAAGTGCTGGGGTTACAGGCATGAGCCACCACGTCTGGTCTATAAGGCAGTCTTGGGCAACCCAGGATTGTATGTTGGAATCTGAATTCATTATATGTTCTAAATCTTTGGATTCATCTATTTTGAGATAAAATATATTTATGTGTTTAGACCATCAGTTTTTTTCACAGAAATAATGTTTCATTTGCAATGAAAAACATGTTACATGTGTAAGTGTATAACTATGGTGACATGAGTCAGCCAGACATTCATCTAAAGCCCACTCATTTAAAAGAGATTAGCCTATACTTTTTAAATAGAGTCAGAACTGTAATTAGTTGGTTTAATTTTTCCCCATTTTTACGGTGCTAACTGGAGTCATTATTCTCAATCTGGTGTTCTTAAGTTAACACCATAGAATGCAACATTTGAAAATGTAATAACATTCTTATGACTCTGAGTTTTGCAAATAAATTTTATTTTAATGTATATATATAAATGTATTAATAATGTATGTTTTCAAATTAGTCAAAAACAAATCAGAATTTTTGAGGGGCAGGAAAAGTAGTAAAACAGTTGCATAATTCACTGATCCAAACTAAAATAAGGGAGTCTTACCAATTCAAAACATATTATTAGTTCTCATACTTTATACCATCCACTAGCCTGATGCTGCCTGAGCTGTAGTGTAGGTGGTACGTTGATGAAGCTTGGACACTAGTGTCCTCAACTTTCCTTCATAAATGCTGGGTTTGGGATACTGTTTGAATATTTTGCTTTATCAACAACAGATACTGTATATTCTTGAATTTTGCTACTTGTAAAACTCTACAGCATACTTTTCCATCAATGGGAACAAATTCTTTAGTTGGTTGCTATTAAACAAGAAAACAATTAATTTTAGATTTGTTTATACATATTCATAATTTTTACATGATTAGAACTTCAGGTTTTTAACAGTATTATTCAGACTTAGATAATGTTACAGGAATAAATCTCTGTTTCTCTTTTCTTTCTATTATAGGCAAAATTATAATTTATTGCTATTGTTAGTCTTCCTTTAGAAGAATTCAGGAGCAAGATCCTACTTTAGCAAACTTGAATACACCTAAAATATTGAGAGTTTGGGCATATTTTAATGAATATTTGAAATACCAGAGATGTATCTTTATATCACTCATACATTTTCAATTTTCATTGTATTTTATTATAATAATGCATAATGGAAATTTAATAAGCATGTGTGGGTCTATGGATAAGCATAATAAAATATGCATATATCAAAAAGAGTTTAGGTTTGGAAAATTTTTGTTGTTGGAGCATTCTGAACCACAAAAAAAAATCAAAGTTCAAGTTAGGTAATTGTTGTATAGAGTCTAAATTGGACAATGGGATTTTATGTATCATTTTTACATCCTTTGCGAAGATTTTGATGGTTTGTTTTTGGCTTTGAAGATGTGTATTTCAGCTTTTTGTGAAATACCCTTTATCCTCTTGTGTTTACCTATGTGTACTATTCCCACAGGATGTGTAATCTCTGAGGCAAAAAAAGAAAAGGAGAGTAAAATATTAGACATACACAGGGAATAATCCCAAGGGTTACTTGGGGTTCCAATGTCAATATTCTGAAGGAAACAGCCATTTAATTTTAAAACTGTTATTTCAAAAAAATACTTTTGGCCAGGTGCGATGACTCACACCTGTAATCTCAGCATTTTGGGAGGATCACCTGAGGTCAGGAGTTTGAGACCACCCTGGCCAACACGGTGAAACCCCGTCTCTACTAATAATACAAAAATTAGCCAAGCATTGCGGTCTGTGCCTGTAGTCCCAGCTACTCAGGAGGCTGAGGCAGGAGAATCACTCGAACCCAGGAGGCAGAAGATGCAGTGAGCCGAGAGCAAGCCATTGCACTCTAGCCTGGGCAACAAGAGGGAAACTCTGTCTCAAAAAACAAAGAAACAAACAAACAAATCAACTTTATAAATTAATGTTATCAAAAAAGATACAATATTTTTAGTAGAAATTTTTGACGGGAAAATAGAAAAAAGGGAATAAATAAAAGCCATTTGCCAAATTTTTAGTGATAAATTAAACAATAATATTTTAGTTTGCTTTTCTGCATGATAGAAAGATTGAACATTTTTAGGATGGAGTTTGGTCATTTATATTTTATCTTTAAAATATATATAGAGAGAGTGACATCTATGAAAATGGCAGAGAAAGGACTTTTGAAAATCTGTCTCTCGATAAAGTCAACTCAAAAACTGGCAAAAGTTTGTCAGAAGCAACATTTTCATCACTGTTGAAACTAACCAAAGTCATGCAGCAACCTGTGGAGCATTTATTTTATTTTACTTTTTAAAAAAATGGCTGAGCCTCTGTGCGAAGCATGAGTTTGGCGGCATTTTTATCTTCTCATAGTCCCATTCCCTGATTTCTAACTCAGATTTTTTTTTTGGCAACAATAAAAGAGCCTGCATTCTGGAAAAAGCAGAAGCATGCGATAGTTCATTCATAGCCTCATTTCCAAAAAAAATATATATTAATATTATCTGATCTGTGTGGTAGAAACCTGTAAGTTTTAATTCAAAAGGCTTGTTTTTATTTGACCCAACTGGAGCTCGCCAGGCCTAAGAGTTTTCTCTTAGAGGGCATTTCTGAAATATATTTTACAGGTAAGTGTTTTCAACTCTGCAACTGCCTGAGGCAGCAGATAGAAAAGACAAGCCAAAAGTTGGGCAAAGTAACTAAAACGCTAAAACGGTAAAGCTGAAGAATGTGATGTCCATAAGATCTTTGTAAAACTACTATATATTCCAGGTAATTTAGAAAGCCACCCACATATAAAGAGTTGTAAATATGCTCAAGAAAGACTTTAGAAGGCCCTATGCTCTTGTGGCTGGCTGACTGTGAAGCTCTACATAACCAGGACGGAAAGGCTAAGGCAAAGTTGAAAATAGACAAATCTCTTGAAACACACAAGCTACCAACATTATCCCCGTGAAGTGATAGGAAACCAGAAAATACCTATAACAAGAAAAACGATTGAATTAGTTCTACAAAATTAAAAGTCCAGAACCAGATGGCTTCACTGGGGAATTCTACCAAATGTTTAAAAACAGAATTGCCACAAATCGTTCTTGAACTCTTCCAACACACACACACACACACACACACACACACACAGTAAAACATAGAGTTCCACATGACCCAGTACTCCTAGGTATATATCTAAGAAAATCTAAAAAACATCCAAATGAAAGCCTGTACATATATGTTAATAGCATTATTATTCATAACAACCAAAATTAGAAACACCGCAAATGTCAATCAACTGAATAACGGATTTAAAAATGTAATGTATCCACACATTGGAATATATCTAACCATGTCAGAAAATGAAATACTGGTATGTGCTATAACATAGATGAACCTTGAAAACATAAACATTTAAAGGAAACCAGACAGAAAATTTCACATACTGTATAAATTCAGTTATACGAAATGTTCAGAATAGGCAAATCTAGGAAGACAGAAAGGAGATTCATGGTTGTCAGGGGTTCCCATTGAGGGAGCATGAGAAATGAATGCTAGCAGTTTGTGGGTTTCATGTTAGGATGTAGGAAATGGTCTGAAATTAGACAGTGGTGACAGTACAACTCTGTGAATAGACTAAAAACCACTTAGTTTTATGTTTTACAACGGTGACTTTCATGGTATGTGATATGTATCTCAATTAACAAAAAACAGGAAGCATTAACAACCAAGTGAAATGACGTACAGGTTTCTAGCTGGCAGATGTTTTCCCTTTTCAATAGGCAGATCTTTTTTTTAAGAAGCAGAAAGTAGTATTTTAAACAATTTGAAATTTATGGTCTTGTGTCCATAATAGATTTTACACAAATAAACCAGTCTCTATTTATGAAAAATGAAATAGTCTTTATATCTCTTGTCCATATATCACCTCTAGTATTAATATCATTTTATTGGTAAAATG
Organism: Mandrillus leucophaeus; assembly: GCF_000951045.1. Classification (NCBI taxonomy): domain Eukaryota; kingdom Metazoa; phylum Chordata; class Mammalia; order Primates; family Cercopithecidae; genus Mandrillus; species Mandrillus leucophaeus. The sequence continues at coordinate 4,099,284 of NW_012109141.1, forward strand.
TATTAATTTATAACTTTTAATATATTCCTTTATCCTCCGTATAGATTGATAGCATGTATGGCAATAACTCATTTTACTTTCCATTCATTTTATAATACTTGAAGAAATGTCATGAAAATATATCACTTTCCCTTTTTAGATGCTCAAGATTCGTTTTATGTTTACAATTGTGTGTGTGTGTGTGTGTGTGTGTGTGTATATATATATTCATTTATTTTGACTACATCCACTAAGAGACTTTCTGAAGTGAGGCTACCTTTGGGCTCAGAGATAATATCTCTTAGTATACATTAGATTGTTGCTGCTCCTATGATTTCCGTTTTCTTCATTTTTCCTGAAATACGTGTGTGTGTGTGTGTGTGTATACGTATCTTTGAAAACCATCACCGTAATCCTTCTTTTTATGTTTTTCATAATATGTATCTTATTATTATTTTTTTCCTGAGTTCTGGAAAGATTCTTGTTCTAAATTTCTAAACCATTGATCTATTTTCTACAGTACTCCATCTGATACTTAAAAATATTCCTTAAGATTCTTTAACATTTGAACTCATTGTCTCATACCCAGCGCCCCATCCACATTGCCTGAGTGGAATCCCTCCTTTATTTGTAGGTGCGCAATGATCCTAATTAGAAGTTGTTGGACGGGCGCAGTGGCTCACGCCTGTAATCCCAGCACTTTGGGTGGCTGAGGCGGACGGATCACTGGGTCAGGAGATCGAGACCATCCAGGCTAACACGGTGAAACCCCGTCTCTACTAAAAATACAAAAAATTAGCCGGGCGTGGTGGTGGG
>NW_012109141.1:4100213-4106144 GCF_000951045.1 Mandrillus leucophaeus
AAAAAAAAAAAAAAAAAAAAAGTTGTGATTGGCCAGCTTAATGCCAGGTTTTATTATCTAGGGGTACTTTTCTCTAATTCGCAATACACAGTGAGGCCCTCCACCATTTTTATCTCACCTGTAATTTATCTTTTAGAAATTCCTTTCGTTTTCAGGATTTGCCCTTAAGTTTTAAAAGTGCTTTACGTGTTGTCCATTCTTTTCTTTCTTCAGTCATTTTAATAAAAATTAGAAAAAAAAGTGATGTTAAGTTCAGATTCTCTGCTGACAGATACTCACTTTGCTTATTTTCCAACATCATGTTGCAATAGACAGTGTAAAGCAACCAGAAGTAGACTTATCTCCAGTTCTATTAACTGGGAATATGCTATGCTTCAATTCTAATGGAGTGTCAGAACCCCTTCCTCTTTGGCCAATATCTTGTCATGAAGTAAATTTGGAGTTTGGCGCTTCCCCCATGGAGAATCCAAGCAAAGATCGTAGGTTTGTGATCACTTCAAGGCCTGGGATTCAACCCGGCTCACTCTGCTAGCCATGCACGGGTGCTGGTCATACACGGACAACATTACCAGTCATCCTGGTTTGAATAAATTAATCATTCTTCCAAATTCAACCAAATGTCACTTCTTCTTTCATTTCTTTTTTATGAAATGCCAATCTTTAGTAGTTCCTATTATTTTAATACTTCACACATATCTTTCCTATATAAAGATATACAGGTACATATGCATGCATATGCCTACATGTCTCTATACAATTTGTATACTTGTCTAGATAGTAGGCCCGTCTGTGACAAGAAGAGTCTTTGATCTTTCTTCTTCATCTTGGCTTTTTATTATAGTAGATACTCTCCAATAAAGGGAAACTGTTGAACTTTCACATTAAGCTTCTCAAATCTCATTCATTAATATACGGGTTTTTGTGTGCCTTAGTGGCTCTTTGCCAAAGCTTGAACTTTAAAAATGAATTAACTTAGATAACTTGAACTTCACAGCATGAATCAATGACCACAGGTAGCTGTACCTGCAAAGATGATGCTATTTGTCTTTTTTGTTTTTACAGTGTTTACTACATGGCAGTGTTGTCCTAAGTCCCTTTTTTCGTTTTATTCACTTAATACAACAGACTCCGTAGTTCTAGTTTTATGATTAACCCAGTTTTATAGATGAGGAACTGAGACACATAAAAACCTAAGTACCATATTGAAGGTCACAAAAAGAGAAATTAATAGAACTGGGAATTTATAAAAAGCAATCTAGCCCAGTATCTGAGCTCCTTACCAGTATGCTGTTCTGCTTCATACTAGAGTGAGTTCTTATCATTTGCATTGTAAAATCCATAGAAAAAGTTATAGTACACCATTTTTATTCTACTCTGAGAAGCTGTAGCTTCTATTCCACCATCCTGGATTTGCTCTATAGAGATTCCATACTGTATAGATCTATTAGATCTCATTTTACATTAAACAAGCATTTGTTAAGCACTCTCTGTGTGCTTGGTGCTGTAGCAAGTATTCCACACGTATGATCTCATTTCATGTGAAATACAGAAGGCTAGCATCATTCTCCTTTATACCAATACAAAAATGGAGTCTCAGAGTTTAAGTCAACCAGGCAAATGATGGGCAGGTGAATTGGAAATTAACTCCATTCTGTCAACTAACAGGGGGAGACTCAAATAAGATTAACAACGGCTCCTGGCTTAGACCAGGAATTCACCGAGCTTTAGCAGAATGTCTTCCTGTGTTACACTCTGTTTCCTGATACTGAGTATATTTCTCCTGAATCACAGCCCCAGGCATTTCTTAGCATTACATGAAATTTCATTTCATATAATCCAGCGTGTTATTCTGTTAGACTATGTTGTTACAAAATGTAATTTAGTAGCATATAGTAGTAATAGTGGTATTTATTTACTCACTGAACAAACACGTATTTAGCATCCTCTATGGGAATGTGGAGATGCTGTGGATAATAAGACCTAATAAAAAAGGTCAATAAAGAGCAGGACATGCATTAATTTTGCATTGCACTTTAAATATAGTTTTCATAATTAATTGCCATTATTATAATGTGAGTTCTCTGAGGGCAAGGACTGTATTTTTATCTTTATAACTTCTGAGATTATCAATGGGAATTAATATAGAGATGAGAAAAGTGCATGGCTCAAGAGTCCAGCAAATCTGGGTGGAAAAGGAGTTTTGCCTCCTAATTAGCAGTAGGCGAATTAGTTAAGTTTCCTGTTGAATGGGAATAGTAATACATGAAAGGATTTTGATGAGTATTAAATGAAATAATGCTTATGAATTGCCCACCATAATACTTGACACATGGTTGTTTTTCAATAAAACATTATTATTATTAATTATTATTCCAGCTGTTGAATCGATATGTTAAATGAACCACAGTCGAGTTCAATAGGTGCTATAATCAACATTAATTAAAAAGTTTTATCAGATTCATATAATATCTACGGACTAGTTGTATGGGAATGGGCAGGCTCCAGAATGTAGGGGATGTCTTCTGTAGTTGCTAAGGGTAGGTTAAGTCAAGGGTAGGTTAAGTCTGTAAATCAGAAAAGGCAGAGAAAGCAGAATACCAAAAAAGCACAGCCCAGATAGCATATTCAAAAGTGCCCCCCATCTATGACAAATATTTTCCCCCAAGGAGGTGGATAATTTTATGGAAATAAGTTTCTTACATAATATAAAGTAAAGGCATCAAACAAATCTAAGATACCATTCATCTTGTGGGGCAAAGGTGATGATTGATGATACACTCCCGAACATAATGCTGGAGTGGAAACTTGACTGATAATAAACTGGGACATTCTAAGATATGCACGTACTTCTCTAGCCTGAAGAAGACAGCTGATAACTGTGATGTGAAATTATTTTTGGCAGGTGCCTTTCAAAAGCATTTGTACCTGTGTCATCTGTCACAATTTTCCTGAAACTCTCAAAGAGGAAGAAAATGCCAACTTTGAAATCTACTTTTAAATTAAGTTATTAAGATACCATTTCTTAGCTTCCTCAGTAGCTTTTCATGCTTTATTTTATCTCCACTATATATATATATATATATATATATATATATATATATATATATATATATACCACAGTAAATGGGGTAATTATCAGGTTGCCCACTGAAGGCCTATTTTAAATGATTTATAATCATACTGTTGCAACACATCATTTTACAGTTATCACTTCCTTAAGCTTATGCAATATTATCTAGGGTGGAAGTACTTATTGGATAAAATTAGAATTCCCCAATCCTTTTCATTAAATCAAAGCTGAATCAGTTTTGAGATGAAAATTTTAACTTTTACTTCCAATAAATTTCTTTTAAATTATGTTTCCACATTGCATAGGAACATTTTTTTAAAAAAATAAGGAAGAACTTATAAGAATTTCTCGCTCTGTAAAAGTCAAGCTGTAAATATATAGACACATGCACACACTAACAGTAAACTTAATATCTTTTCCCACTCTTAATATTCCTTTTGAATCTATTTTTCCAAATAGCCTTAGTCTCCTTCCAAATAAAATCTAGGCCATTAGTAATCTTTATTTTAGTGAAATATTCTCAATGTCCAAGAACAGTAGCCTGCTGAATTGATGGGATAGGGGAAGAACAAAAAAGAGAAGGAATTAAACATTTTTATTATACATTCAAAAATTTTAGTTTATTATAATAAACATTTGGCAGGATGGGTAGTGTTTGAAATTGAATGTTTCCAACCTCTGCTCAATTTAATTTGACCAACAATAATGGACAATTTTTAATGTTATTGAATTTTGGGAGTTATAAAAAGAGTTGATTTGGTTTTTAACTTGAAAAACATTTTCCTCTTATGTGCAATAATATATTTAAAAACTTCTGGATAAAAATGATAATTAGGAAGAGACTACACATGTATTTTCTGTTGGTAGAACAATTGATATCATTTAAAAAAAGCTCTATTTTTCTACTTCATATATTTTCTTCCCAAAATTTGAACTGCACATGTAATTTGGTAGAAACAGAGAGGCCTATGAAATAATGGCCCCATGGTTAGCAAATACACAGGCTAAGAAGGCAGTGTTACACTATTCAAAATATAATTAACCCAAGAGATGTAAAACAAGTCTTTGGAGATCTTTCTATGATATAAAACCTGGACACAATGATGACAATTAGGTTATACTACCATAAAAAGAACAAGAGGAGATCAGGTGCGGTGGCTCACGCCTGTAATCCCAGCACTTTGGGAGACCGAGGCGGGTGGATCATGACGTCAGGAGGTCGAGACCAGCCTGGCCAATATGGTGAAACCCTGTCTCTACTAAAAAAAATACAAAAATTAGCCGGGCATGGTTGCATGCGCCTGTAGTCCCAGCTACTCAGGAGGTTGAGGCAGAAGCATTGCTTGAACCCAGGAGGTGGAGGTTGCAGTGATCCGAGATCACGCCACTGCGCTCCAGCCCGGGTGACAGAACGAGACTCTGTCTCAAAAAATAAAAAGATAATAATAATAATAATAATTTTTTTAAAAAAGAACAAGAGGAACTTAACACAAAAGAAAAATCTTAAAAGATTGTCTGAATCCTACAATTTGCACTGACAACAATGAAGGCCTACTTCTACTCTCCTGCACCTGTACTGCAGAATATTGTGTCTTGTGCCAACATCACAGAACACTTAAAAGTGATTAAACTTTGAAGATCCATAAGCCACCTGCTTATTCCTGCAGGCAACAATAAGATACATTGAAAATTAAAGAATGTGTTACGTTGAGAAGAGATAGAGATAGTAGAGATAGACAGAAAAAAAAGGAACCTGAGTTACCATCTAAGTCCTGCCTCTTCTCCTCTATTCTTGGGTTTTAAAGTATCAGCATAATTACTATGCATATTGAGTAGGCAGAAGTACCAGGTCATTTTCCAGATAAGGGTTTGTGGAGTTGGAAAATCTGCAATAATTACCAGATCAGATTACTCATCAGTTTAAACACTGATTAAAATTATTATTAACTTTAAATTGATTGCCTTAAATTGCAAGTGTTAGTTACTCTCCTCAGCTCTCAAGTTTTATAATTTTTCTGCAGGGACTCAAATTCTGTTATGTAGGACTCTAACATTTTAAAAGGATAATATTCTTAACTGCTTTTCTCCCTGACATATGCTTTTTGATTAATCTAGTTTAGAAGCTAAAATAAACTGCAAATAAAGATGTTTCCATTTTGGTAGATTTTAGAGTGATTGCGTAATAATGTAAGTGGATACTGTGAGTTTGGAGGAGTGTCTAATAATGTAAATATGCAGAAATTTATGCCCCCCACCCCCCAAAAAAGAAAAAGTGGGTCTTTCCCAAGGGTTATTTCAATCCATCACTGACTAATGACGAAAATATTTCAGTCACTCCTCTCACCTCTCTATGCCCCTGACACATTTGTCACAAGCATAATCTGGAACATTAGCTATTTTCATTGTACTGTACTTTATAAGGTCATTTGTGGTTTATACATTCTCAAAAAGCCTACATTAAATATTGTGTTTAATTGGCTCATTAACAGCTATCAACTGTTAAATACTGTGTAGATGACTTTGAAAGTCAACTTGGGTTCAGTTTATACATCAGGCAGTGATGATAATCCAGAGTGATTGGTTTGTATATATATAAAAAGAGCAAAAAACGTTATTCAATTAACTCATGATTGTTCACATTAATGAATCATAGTTTCATAGAATTTAATGGATGGACATTGTGTGGTAGATCTTTCAATATGGAGGCTAATGGATAGCTGTATTTGAAAGTTGATTTGATACACACACATACACACACACACACACATATGGACATGATATTTTTTTTTATTATTATTATACTTTAAGTTCTAGGGTACATGTGCATAACGTGCAGGTTTGTTACATATGTATACTTGTGC
>NW_012109141.1:4107200-4126332 GCF_000951045.1 Mandrillus leucophaeus
AATTCACAATGCTGCAAACAAAAAGAAGTGTTTAATCAGGCCCTGATTCAGAAATTTGAATGTTTATCATAACTCCTAAGACTGATGCAATAGAACTGGCTAAAGCAGAGCTGATCTTACTTTTAAAGCTTCTGTATCACATTGAATGGAGAAATAATTAATGTGTTGACTTTCAGCATCTCAGCAGGTTTATTTTTTCTGTTTTGAAGATCTATTTTTTTCAGATTTTGGTGGACTAGATAGAGTAAATTAAGGAACTGCTGAGAGCGGTCTTAAAATCCTAGACTTAAAATTTGAAATACTGGCATTAGCAATATAAACTTCTTTTCAAGATTGGCCAAGTATAAACACAATAATTAAAATTGGTACTACTATTTACTCTAAAGGATATTCAGTTACCTAATTTGCTTCTCACATTACATTGTGATATAAGAAGGACTACTAAAATCAACTCATTTTATACATTTAAAGAAACTAGAGTTTAAAAAAAATCTAATGGCTTGTCCAGAGTTATAAATAAATCAAGGAAGTGGCAAAACTAGGACTGGAATTGATATTTTTTACTCCAAATGGTATGCTTTCTATGGAATTCTAGTAAACTATTGCATTTTTTACTGATACAACTTTTTAATTTGCTATTGCTTTTATTCTGTACTTAAATTGGAAAATAAATTCAGATGCATAGAATAAATTTATATAAATTGTTGTTGAGTCATAAATATTTATGTGACAGGAATTGTGCGCTAATATTTCCATGAATTATTCTACCTTGCCCTCAAAACACTCCTATTAAGAAAATACCATATTTTCTTCATTTTGAAAAAAACAGACATACGTTGCGTCTTAAGATAAATTATACTTACCCAAAGTAAGAACTGTTATTGGCATAAGTCATATTTTAATCATAAACTCCAGATCTAGAGCTAATCAGCATTACACAATATTGTGTATACCATATATAGATATTCCCTTAATATTGGACACTCTGTATTTTATCATGAATTTAAAATAATTGTTAAAGTATCTATTATAATCCTATGTATTTATGCTAGGTTTTCCCAAAATATTTGAATCATTTTAATACAAATAAGAAAACATACAGCTATATTTTCTTATATTAATATTTTTTAAATTCCAAAGCATATTTACCTAAGTCTCTTTTTACAAATATACTAAAAAGTGCTAATCTATTTTTTTCTGAGGACATTTAATCTGAATTCTTTTCATTTACTATTCAATAAAGCCAGTAGCATCTTTATATTACAAAATAATTGCATGTTTAGCACAAAAACTTGAAAATGCCACACCCCCAAAAAATAACCAGTAAATTTTTCATGAATAACTATCTATTATTAAGGTTTAGGCATATATTTACAGGATTTTTTCTAAGTTTATATGTTATAAATTAAGGCATAGGGAGATTACAAAATTAATCCAACATCCAACAGTCAAACAAAGGTAGAATCCAGACAAAGTGACTTCAGTTGTTCTTACCATGAAGTAGTTTGCAAATGTTTATGAAAAACACTCTTACTTTGTGGGTGACACAAAAATACACAGGTGGCCAGACTGGCCTGCAAGTTATAGTTTGCTAACTCCTGCTCTTAACTGCTACTCTACCCTGCCTCTAAAAACAAAACGAATACAAAAAACAAAGAACATCATTTTGATTCTTATTTCTTAAGATTCCTGATTTGACAAGCAATTAGGGATAAATAAGCCTGCTGCTCTTGAGAGAAGTTGGAGATATTATTTCAGGTATAACAGACTTCACAAGGCCAAGAAAAATATATTTAATATAAAAAGTGACTTTAAGATGTGGGTAAAATGTATTTTACTTTGCTTTTCACTCCTCCCAAAAGTGATCAAGATCACTGGGCAAACATTTATTGCCCCTTCAGCTTTCCTATTGTACTGTCATTGTATGTGAGTTAATTACTTGGTAGAGAACATGCCCATGACAGAAGACTGTTGTTCAGGCTTAAGAAATCCCATGTAACTCATTTGAAAAGAAAACAAAATGATTGAGTCTCTTGCCAGTGACTTGATTCTAAAAAAATTAAGCTGGTCAGGCATATGGAATGTGTTCCAAATGATGATTGAGGAGGAACTGGCACCTCAATCGCAGAGCTTGTGTTGATTCTAGGCCAAACATAAGCTATTACATTTAGTTTCTTGTTTTTTTGTTCTAATATCTAAATGCTGAGGCTACCCAAGGAAAAAAGGAAAAAAAAGAAAGAAAGAAAAAGTGACTTTGGAATATTTAGACAACTCTACTGAAAGAATTATCCACTGTGACAAGATAATGGTTTATTACTGAAAGATAAATGGCCTTCCAAATCTCAATATATTTGTCAGGAAATAAAAAAACTTGAGACAAACACAATATGTTTATTTTGAAGTGTATTCTTTCAGGTCGATACTTCAGTTCCTTTGATTCAACTATGCTAAATAACTATATATAAAAGAATAAATTTAGCTACAGATCATGAAAACCATTGCCAAGTTTAGCAGATAACAAAGGAGACTGACAAAGTTTAGTGAAGGAAGAAAAAAGACTTTGTCTTCAAAATGACAAACTTTTTGACTGGCCCAAGTTATGAAAAAATTTGTAAAAGTCACTTAGAAATTGGTTATTTCAATACTCGCTCAGTAAAGAAAACTCTAATTTCTAAGTATATTTATAGAAACTCAATTTAAAAATCAAGCAATAAAAACCAAGGCTTAGTGTCTTAAGATTCAAAGGAGCTAAGTATTCAATATTACCTATATTAGATTGATATAAGTAGTGTATTCAAAATAATCATCTAAATACACAAGATTGTTTGAATCACATGCCAAATATAGAAAACAAGAAAACATAATTCTAGCTTTGTTTCACATCTTATACTAATTATCTTCGTAGTGTGTTTTAACTATTTAAAATCTATTATAATAATATATATTCTGGTTTTAATCAAGCAAATGAATAATATTCGAATTACCCTTGAAATATATTGGGAATACAATGATGATTATGAGATTTTTACTTTGTATTAGGGAACAAAGGAATAAATAGAAGAAGAGATGAAAATAGGAAAAAGAAAATACTGAGTGTGGAAGAAAGAAGAAAAGAGATGAAAGAAAGAAAAAGAGGCTAGAAGGATGTTAGGTTACAATTGGATTCCAAGGATTTATTTTATATTGACTATGTAGCAGCTGCCCTCTCCTCGCCTTTGCCTAAGTACCTCCCGATTCGCCAGTAGACTTGGCTTTCATGATCAGTAGCTCTAGCTGATACACACTGACCTCAGGCTGATTCTGGCTCTTTTCTTTGTTTGTTTGTCCCTTCAATCAGAATCACTTTTTACATGACCAAAAGCAACTTAAAAAAATGCCCACTAACTAAGGACCTCTGATTTGTGACCTATGAAATGACATCAAATATGAACAACCTCAAGCAGACTGACTTTTCTTGGAACTTTTTGTTGGTTTGTTTGAATTAGAAAACTGAAGGAATTAGGGCTGGAAAAAATAGACATCACCATGAAATGTTCCCATAAGGTGGGATTGACAGCAGAGCCCCATGAAAAGTCCAAAATATTGACAAAATATTGACAAAAATTTATGGAGGAACAGAAATCTGCAGAATCCAGTTGGGATTAACAAATGGAAAAGCTGATACAGAAAATGGAAATACATTTACAAGCATACAAACTCTTAGGTGAACTTTTCGCACCTCTAAGTTTCATGAATCTCTGGGCTATGATGAATCTTATTCTTCATGAAAGTCACCTCTACACTTTGCATCTATACTTAATAGAGGTTTCATTTATGTTTGTATGTATATATGTATTTTAATAACTCAGTTCTTCTTGACTTTGGGTGTGTATCTGAAGCATATGAAAGCTTTTAAGAAAGTACTAAGAGGTCCTGATTTAATGGAGTAGGGGAAGGGCACTCATATTCTGCTTGAAACCACCCGAGGTGGTTCTAATGTGCAGCTGGGATTTAAAATCACTGGACTAGGTGGGTTGGTTCTTAATTTCTTGAAATCAAAAGAGCCATACTAAAATTCATGTTATTAATAGTAAGGAAAGGTAAAATTAACCACTGTTGCACTATGATTTAGCAACTAAATTGCATGTTGCTATTTGGGAACTAGTTATTCCTCTAATTAAAGGTCTTCTTGTGTCTAATGATAATCCAATTAATTAGTTTAACTTGTTCCAGGTTTCAAAGCATTTTCACACACACATCACAATTGCTTTCAAAGATTATTATGTTAGTCTACTCTTTTCCAGGTTTTTTTTTTACGTATGCATATGTTTTATGGTAACTTATCACAATTATCTAAACTTTCTCCCATGTATTATGGGATTCTCCCTCAAATTTAATTTACATTATATCTTTATTGAATGCATAAATGTCTGGTAATCTTTCTGAACCATGATATATCTCTTGAATCAGGGATCAGCAAATTTTGTATCAGAGGTCAGCAAAGTTTTTCTGTTAAAAGCCGGATGCTAAATATTTAAGGCTTTGTAGACCATACAGTACTCTCTCATTATAGTGTGAAAGCAGCAATAACAACATGCAAAAGAGTGGACATGGCTGTGTTACAATAAAACTTCATTTACCACAAGTGGTAGGCCTGATTTTGCACACAGGTTGAGTTTACCAAATCCTATGTTATATGAACTATAGTTTGTCTCTATGAAAAAATCTTGGGCTATAATCATTATCTTTCAAAATGTTGCAGAAGTTTTACCTTGCCTTTAGATATTTAGGGTGTGAAGGGAAATTAGATAACAAGCAGAATTTTCCCACCAAAATGGAAACCATTTTTTGAGGAAGGAAAAAAGAGGCTTTGAATTATTTTTTCTCTACATCATTAGGATTCCATAACTTAGCCAAGAATAAACCCAGGTACATACAATTTCTTTCTGATACACAATAATGTGAAATCTTCAATATTTATTCAGGGAATGAGTTTTACATCTTTTACTGTAGCATTACTTTATGTGTATTTTTATGACAGTCTTTTCATATATTTTAACACTTTTTTCCATCATTTTCATCTCTTTGTCCTTTTTTATTGATTTTAAGCCTTGATTTAAATAATTTCTTCTGTTTTCTGTTACAGGCAATCTGCTCCTAGTTGCCTACTTTGTATTTTCGATTTATGTTGGTCTCAGTCTTGTAGTTACCCTTGATCTCACATTATGATTATTTCATTTGTACAAGTTCTTGATGTATACAGGTGCTGTACGTTTGAGTCTACTGGAAAATACAAATTTAATTTTTTAATAAAATCTTATTCTTGAAGCAAGTTTATTTCATAGAAGGGCATCTTCTCCAATGCATTTATTGGTTGTCTTCCCTCTAAACTGCCTTATTTTTTCATATGCCACATACTTATTCTCATGTTGACTTTTTAAATAAAAAGAGATGGACGTGTGCCGAGAAAGAGCAAGGCTGATTTCTACTAGAGGTTGGACATGTTCTTTTGTAAGAATCAAAGACCCAGTCACAGAGAAGAGGATGTCTCTGTGGTGTCTTTTTATTTTGCTTCGTCAGGTATCCAGGAGCCCAGGGAGGTGGATGGGGAAAGCCGCACAGCAAGCTGTCATGGCAGAGAGAGCACCGCTGTGCTGGACAGCTCCCTTTCTGTGTGGGTTGTGGTAACTCTAAGTAGCTGAGTCAGTATCCTCCTTTGCTGGCACTGTTACTTCCTTGGGAGCCAGCTATCACAGGGCTCCCCCCCCTGCTCTTGGCTCAGCCTTGCCATTGGAGCAGGAATAAATGCAGCTGCTGAATCTCTGCCCTGAGAGAAGCAAGTGATCTGGTTGCTAATAAATTGTTTGGGGAAAAGGTTGCAAATGAATAAGTCAAAAACAAACTTGTTGAAATGATAAATTGGTCAAAAATGAATTTTTCCAGTCACTGATTTTGCAATTTTTCCAGTCATTGATGCCTGCTTTACTTTTAAAAACAGCAATTACTCAAACTAAAGAAATACCAGCCTGATTGTTTCTACTTTTAAACACAGAGGTCAGCCTGTGGTACCCTTCCTACTTTTATAAACCATGATTCTTGAAACTAAGCAGGTGGCTCTTACTAATTATAAATGGGTGTCATTAAGCCGAAGGCCATAATAATGTCTGTACTTATTGGGAGTGTCAAATTAATGAGAAATAATCTAGTTTGGGAATTTTTCTCTGGCTTGTACCTATCCTAGCTATTTAGCTATGTTTACTCCATTTACCCTGCACAGTATTTCCATTACTTATTTAATTAAATAGCTTTGATAAAGTCTCTCACAAAATGCAAAGTGAAGCAAATCAGTGCATACTTTTTTATTGTGGAGAAGTAGTTGTCCAGCATCTTCCCTCTTGTTATTTGGAAACAAGAGTGACTGCTGCTGGAAAACAGTTTTAAAGTTAGCAGTTGGACATATTTACATTTTATTCATTTGTAGTTTTGAACAATGTACAATGTAATTTTCAACCAATTTGTTTTTGAAGAGTTTGCTGGAAACCATTACTTGTGGCTTCTAAACATTTGCATATTTGGCTAGAAGCTTGCACAGTCTCTATAGGCATCCTCTCCCAAGGCACCATCTCTCTGACCTGCCCCTTTATTGACACCTCAGAACAGCTCCTTGAGATTGCTACTATGGTTTCCCCATGTCTCAGACAAAAAATCTGAGACAATGTCTCAGAACTAGAAACTATTCAAAGCCAGATTTCATTTTAGGCATCCTGACTTGAGTCAGAACTCTAAAACTTATCATACAATACTTTCCATTGAAAGTTTTATTTTGTAAGTCACTAAGGACATTTCTAACTCAAAATCACATAAGTTTGAATTATCTACCACTCACATCAATACATATTACTTGAAGATTCTCTAGTCAGTTCATTTGATTTCCTTTAGCCATTGTCTTAGTAAGATACTTATATTTCACAAACACATTAAATGGGAAGATATTTTATATAAATTTCTTTTAGCTCAAAATTTCAATTTAATTTTCCCTTACTTTTTTTTCAGTTTCATATTGTGACCTAATTGTGTACCCAATGTTCCTTTTATGTTTGGCAAAGAGACTCATTAATTCTATTACCTCTAGCAGATAAAAGGGGACTTTTGAAATGGCTAGCAGCTACAGATCAATACCCTAACTCAATAGAGATAATTATTGAAATCACTGGGAGACTAGCAAGCTGTCAGCTGTAAGCAATCATTTTAGGCCTGGAATAAATCTTCAGAAAACACAAAGCAAACTTTAAATGTAGTCTTTTAAAATTGAGAGTCCTAGGCCTACAATTGTCTTTCTATTATCCATTTCCACAGATCTGTTATTATTAGTTCCTGATAATATATACTGATTTTTAAATACTTTGTTCTACTATGCTTCATATTGAACCTTAATTCCTCCACTTATTTTCCTCTCCATCATACCTGCATTGTTGTCTTATTAAACTATTAAATTTTGTTTATTTAGTATTTAAAAGTATGAATATCTTATTTGGATTTAAGTATTTGCAGTGATCAGTCATGGAGATGTAGGAGAATGTTGTCATATCTACAAATGAAAGTAAAATTTCCTGTAACAGCATTTCTCCTGTATCTGAATTCTGCCTTCATGATAAATTTACATTTTGTCTACTAGTTATGGTTTCTTTAAACCAGTAAGGTTGTAGTTATCACCAAGGACTCACTTCTTTGCACTCTCAAATTCCACACAGTTGCTTTCCATTTTACTTAAACTATTTTAGTAAAATATCCCTTTCTTTTCATTTGATAGTGTTTTTTTTTTTAACCTTTATCCTAGGATTCCTAGCTCCTTTTCAAGAATTATTGAATGGGCCTAAAAGCTTATTATATTGGTGAATTCAAATGGAAAGCTATTCCATTGTATATGCCCTGAAGAAAATCAATGAAGCTGAGTTTTGTATCAAACACATTTTTCACTTAAAAAAAAAAAAAAAAAAAAAAAAAAAAACTGCGTCAGCTTCCTTAGTATTGTAAGAAAATAATTAAAATGAAAATTAATAGAAACTTTCACGAGGATACTTGCACACACACACACATCCCTACACACACACACACACACCCCTTGTAATAATAGAATAGAAAAGCAATGCTTATAAAATGTTATAATAAAACCTGTTATATAGATTCTAACCTATTATTATAAAATATGGTATGGTATGGCTTCTTCAGATCAGTAAAAAATGCCAGGTGAAAGATGGGAGGAGACTTTAACTTATTGGATGAGTAACATGGCTTTTAATGGTTACTTTTACACATTTGATTATCTCTTTTGTGAAAAGAGAGATGTTGACCAGGCACAGTGGCTCACACCTGCAATCCCAGCACTTTGGGAGGCCGAGGCGGGTGAATCACCTGAAGTCAGGAGTTCCAGACCAGCATGGCCAACATGATGAAACCAGTCTCTGCTAAAAGTACAAAAAATTAGCTGAGCATGGTGGCAGATGCCTGCAATCCCAGCTACCCGGGAGGTTGAGGCAGGAGAATGGCTTGAATCTGGGAGCCAGAGGTTGCAGTGAGCTGAGATCATGCACTGCAATGTACTTCAGCCTGGCCAACAATAGCAAAGAGCAAAACTCTGTCAAAAAAAAAAAAAAAAAAAAAGTCGGTGGGGTGACGTAATTGTATTTTTTCCCATTCCTTTTGCCAGGAATCCTTCTGTATTCCTTTGTTTTTTTTCCTTTACTGATCCCTCACATGGTCAAAGGTCAAAATGTCTTCAGACAATCTACGTCTCATTTATAAATAAAATAATTTTTTAAAGATATATATATAAATTACTGCTGGACCTCAAGGATAAAATGGAAATGAAAGCATTTAAGACCCAAGAAACAATTACATGTCTAAAGATAGTAGCATAGTAGAATGAAATGGATGGTTGATTTACATAGTTGCTTCCACTGCCATGAAAATCATCCACTATTTTCAGTTTCCTATTTGACAAGGTGAAACAGAGTGAAAAAAAGTCTTTATTCAGGTGCTCAAATTGCAAATTTGATAATTAATTGTGTCTTTATGTAAATAGTTAATACTAACAGATGACAGCCCTACACAAAACCTGGTTTTACAGATGTCTGGAGACTTTTAAAATTTTGCCGTACTATGTCCCAGAGGAAAAGTATAGCAAATAATTTCAGACCATGACATTACATGTATTAATTTTAGGAGCACACTCATACACATGGCTAGTGATTCACTAGTGGTATTCACTTACTTTGGCTTCAGTCACTCAGTCTTAGGTATTAAGATGATGGATTCTTTTCTTGATTCTAAAAGCTTTCTTTTGAAAGTCAAACGTCTGTGGCCCAGAGAAGAGCACTTAATTCATTTGACAATGAGAACTTCTTTAGGAAGTGCATAGTGCAAATGAAAACAATTCTTTTGCTCTTATTTAGCCTTTCCCTAAACAGATCCTGCTTTTATGAGTATCTTTTTTCCCACTCTCCTAACAATAATCTCTTAGTTTCTCATGGTAAAAATCTCTAGCGAAGGGTTTCTGAAACTTGCACTGCCAACATTTAGAACTGGATAATTCTTTGTTGTGTGAGGCTGTTTTCTGTGCACATAGGATGTTTAGCAGCATCCCTGGTCTTTGCCCACTAGGTGACAATAGCAGCCCCTCCATATCCTAACTATCAAAAATATCTGCAGACATTACCAAATATCCCATGGAGAGCAAGACTGCCCATAATGAAGAACCATTGCTCTAAGGCAGAGTGTTATCTATTTTTTCAAAAAAGGTTTTAAGGATCTGGTTTACCTAGATACACAAAATTACCCATTTTTTAAATCATCTGAGAATATAAGACATTGTCATGATTACTTAGAGCATATGTGATTGAATTATCAAAATATTTGTAATAAGAGTACTGATTAATAATATTTGAGAAGTTCTTACTCTGACAATGATAATTTCAAGAAGTTAAAGTGTATTTACTTATCTAATACTCAAACCTATTAAATAAATAAAATTACTTTTCCATTTTACAGAAGTAGAAAGAGTGGTTTGGAGAGGTTAAGTAATGTCAAGAGTACACAGCTAGCAAAAAGAAGTAGGTAAAAGATGTATTTTGCAATATTCAGATATCTGTAGATATCTATTTAGATCAGAAACCTAGTTTGTTTCTAAGAGTTCCAAGCAGTTACTGGCAATAGCTTCTGTAAAATGCTTGAATGCACAGACTGTTGCAGGTTCAGATTCTTGGTCTTCATAACAATATTGTATCTTTATTGTCCTATTTCCTTATAGAAGTATTCTGACACCTGGATCTTTAGATTCCATAGATTCAATCTTCAAGTCCAGATGGTAAACTTATATACTATTTATAGGGTAATATAGTTGAAGGAATTGGGCTAAATTAAAACAAACAAAACCCACCACAATTATAAACAGTACCTGGCATTAGACGTCAAGTAGAGAATTGGCGATGTTGGAACCAGTGGCCATCCAAAAGTGGTAGCAGCCTATTACCTCCAGCTCATGGTTGCCATGCAGGAATATGAGGTTAAGGATCCCAGATCTGTTGATTTCACAAGAAATTCCAGAATCCCAGATTTTTACATAATATTCCCTGCTTGTATTGCTTAGAATGAATTAAAAACAAAGCAAAAACAAACAAACAAACAAACAAACAAAAGACTTGGTTCTAACAAATCACATCTACAAACTAGAATCCTGTTGGGTACTGTTTTCGACCTCTGCTCCAAAGGATAAGTGCTCATAAGTTAGAATATATTACGGAGACCATTCTTTATTACAAAAAAGGAATATTGCCTTTCTAGCTATTGAATTTCTCAACTTTGGTCATTTCACTTCTTTTTAAATAATGTCTAAAATAAACAGAGGTTTACCAAGCAAAATATATATAGAGAGAGGAAACAATAAAGAACATTGGTCTGGGCAAAGATTTCATGAACAAGATCTCAAAAAGCACAGTCAACAAAAGCGAAAATAGACAAGTGGGATTATATCAAACTAAACAGCTTCTGCACAGCAAAAAAAACAATAAACAGAGCAAAGAGACAACCTGCAGAATGAGAGGAAGTATTTGCATGCTATTCCTCTGACAAGGGATTAATATCAATAATAAATAAGAAACTCAAGCAATTCAACAACAAAAAAATTAAATAATTTAATTTAAAAATGGGTAAATAAGGTGAGAGGACATTTCCTGATAGAAGACATACAAATGGTCAACAGGTGTCTCAAAAACACTCAATATCAATAATCATGAGAGAAATAAAAGTCAAAACCAGAATGAGATATCATCTCACTCTAGCTAGAATAGCTACTATTAAAAAGACAAAAATTAACAAATGCTGGCAAGGCTCGGAAGAACACTTGTACGCTATTGTTGTAATGTAAATTAGCACAGCCATTATAGAAAGCAGCATGGAGGTTCCTCAAACAATTAAGAATGATCCAGCAATCCCACCACTGGATATATATCAAAAAGAAAAGAAAAAAGAAAAGAAATCAGTATGTCAAGTAAATATATGCATTCTTATGTTTTTTGTAGCATTATTCACAATAGCAGAGATAAGGAATGAACCTAAGTTGCCTATCAACAGATGAATGGATAAAGAAAATGTGGTATATATATATGCAATGAAATATTATTTAGTTAAAGAAATGACAAACTGTCATTCACAGCAACACGGATGAGCGCAGATATATTAAATGAAATAAGTCAGGCACAGAAAGATAAATACTGTGTTTTCTCACTAGTATGTGGAAACTAAAAAACTGATTTTCTAGTAATAGAGAGTAGAATAGTGGTTATTAAAAGGTGGATAGGAGAGTGGGGAGATGGGGATAGTCAGAGGTTGGTTAAAGTATACTAAATTACAGCTGTATTGGAAGGACAAGTTCTAGTGTTCTATAGCACTATAGAGTATTTAGGATAAACAATTTATTGTACATTTTCAAATAGCTAGAAGAATGGACTTCGAGTGTTCTCAACACAAAGAAACAATAAATGTTCGAGATGATAGATATGCTAATTACCCTGAATTGATAATTACATATGGTATGCATGTATCAAAATATCACACTATGCCCATGAAAAACATATAATTATTGTGTATGTATTAAAAATAATAATAAGAAAAAGTCAAGCTGGAGAATAAAGGTTTCAAAAGTAAATGTATACAAAATAGTGATTTTTAAAAATTCAAGTCAATAGAACTTTTATTTAGAACTCTTTTCCAGCACGGTTTTAATCATATGCATACAGAAATTCTCCAGTTGAATTTTCAAGATTAAGAAAGTTATATTAAGAAGCTGTAACACAAATTGACTTTATTGGTTATTTATAAAAGTTGATCTATGATGGCTGTTCATGTACTTTTTAATGCCAAATAATTCATGCTAAAACTTCATTATAACACCGAAATGCACGTATGGGTCCACTTCTCTTGATTCACTTAGCATAAAAATAATTTTTCATGCCAATACTTCAGCTGACCATTCTGAATGTACCATTACACACACATGCACACATATATGATCATACATACATACATATATATCATTATAAAACCATGATTATTTTGTGTATAAGCAGAAGCACATGCTGCTTTATTTTTTCCTTAACATAATATCTTCCATTGTCTGCATTTGACTTTATTTTCAGGACATAGCAAAATAAAAATGCAGAGAAATATAAGATGAGAAAATCAAGAGATATGCTTTGTATCAAAATATCTTTGTATCTAGATATAAAAATAATCACTTTATTTAACAAAAACACAAATGAGCATTATTTGAAAAAGTTAACTCTAACTTCACTGCTATTCCTCTGGAAATAACAAGAGTTAGCTTATATTTTTGTTTGTTTGTTTGTTTGTTTGTCACTATGGCTATATAGAAATAACTTGAAAGCTATTTAATCATTCTTTGCAGTTAGTGATAGCGTGCCTTCCAGGGAACATTTGGCAAAGCCTGGAGCCATTTTTGACTGTCATGACTGGGGGTGGGAATGCTACTGGCATCTTGTAGGCAAAGGAAAGGGATGCTGCTAAACATCCTACAATGCACAAGACAGCCTGGACCTCAACCCCGAACTTGACAAAGAATAAGTATGCCCAAAATGTCAATAATGCTGAGGTTCATAAACCCTAATAGTTTATCATCCAAGTACGATTGGTTTATTGTGTGTTATGAGTTGAAATTTGTCCCTCTAAAATTCAGATGATAAAATCCCAATCCCCAGTTCCTCAGAATGTGAATTGATTTGGAAATAGAGTCATTGCAGATGTAATATGTTAAGATAAAGTGAAGTGACCCTGGAGTAGGGTAGACCATTAATCCAATATGACTGGTGTCTTTATAAAATGGGAAGATTAGGCACAGAAACATACAGGGAGAACATCATGTGAAGATAAAGGCAAAGATTGGGGTGATGTTTCTACAACCCAATGAATGCCAAAGATTGCTAGCTAGCAAACCACCAGAAGTACAGGGAGAGGCATAGAACAGCTCCTTCCTCACAGCTCTCAGAAAGAACCAACTCTCCAGAAACCCAGATCTCGGAGTTTTAGCCTTCACAAGTCTAGAACAATAAATATTTGTTATTTAAGCCACTCAGCCTGCAGCCCTGGCAAATTAATACATCATGCTTTTAACTCCTCTGCCAGCACTTGCCTTCCTTAAGGATTCTGCAGAGGAATGGCTGTGAAAAAAAGAGAACTAATAACAATAGACACAACAATAAGCTGTGCCTGAAATGACTGAGTAAGTAAGGCTCAGTTCATTTCGCAATGCACTCACCTAATTTAAATCAATGTTATGTTTGAAACCAAAGCAAAAACAAATACTTTGCTAAAGGTGTGCCAAGATGTAGTCGGTGTGCCAAGATGTAGTCGGCGTGCCCGGAACAATAATTTCTGGTAAAGGTTTCTCCCAAACTGATATGTAACATGTTTCTGAACCAGTAAATGCATTGTAACTACCAAATTATAGCAAAATGTATCTTTATTCTTGGACATTTGCTCCCAAAGAGGAGCAGGATATCCTCATGCAGAACAAGTTAGCAATCAAAATAGTTACATTTCTAAGTATCAGGCTTCTGCTTCCCTTTCTTTTATCCAGCCAAGTCACTTCATTTGCTTTGATGATAAATGCATTGTGAATACTTGAAACTCTTCAAAGTCATTCTGTCTTTTTCTGGATGACAAAAATTGTGTGTGTGTGTGTGTTTGTGTGAGTGTTAGAGATGGGCACAGATATACATGCATGACTGTACTATGGGACAGACCTCCTTCTTTTTGCCTATGCTTTCAAAATTTTCGAATCTTATTTTTCTACTATTTTCCATAGTGTGAATGAGGCAATTGCTTCCTCTGAGTAAAATGAATCTCTACACTGTAGCATCGAGGGTGCATGTGTCAGACACATAGATGTTTCTCTGCTGAATAGTATATACTCTAGTCATTCTGCCAAAGGCTCCTCCAGGGACATCATCATTGAGACTGTATGCCAATATTCTGTGGCAATTGGATATCGGATTATTTTCAAATGTACAATTCAGTGGAGTGATAGAGCATAGTGGCTGACACTAAAATTCCAGTTCCCAAAGATGTGTAACTATTTTCCTAGAAAATAAGTCTGCCTATTGCACATTTTGCACTTTGGTTGGCCATGTGTTAAAAATTGTCCCCAGAGAAGGAGTTCATAGACTAGTGTGAAGGAGTGAAATCTGCCTGGAAGGAAACAGCCTGCATTTTAAAATTAAGTACCCATTCTTTTAGGCATCTGGAGCTGGCTCTAATGCAGTAAACAACACGTAAGATCACCTATGAAGTATTTTCATATAAATAGTTGAGCTGCAATTAAACCAAAATGTGAGCTTTAGCTCCCAGTACAGGTAATATAAGAGAATAATTACTTAAATGACACTAAAAAGAATCAAATGTCCAAATCCAGAATGTGGAATGTTCTATAAGACAATGAATTCAGTTTATCCAGCAAGTTAATACAATTCAAAGAAAAAGGAAGGAAATTGTTCTACGTTAAATGTACTTCTTAAGAGATATAACAACCAAATGTAATGTATGGATTGGATCTTTGTTCAAACCAAGTGTAAAAAACTATTTCAGGAAACTATCAGGAAAAAAAAAATGATTATGGGATGGATATCAGATGATAGCAAAAAAAAAAAAAAATGCTATGTTTGTCTATTTTCATGCTGCTGATAAACACATACCCAAGACTGGACAATTTACAAAAGAAAGAGATTTAACTGGACTTACAGTTCCATGTGTCTGGAGAAGCTTCACAATCATGGTGGAAGGCAAGGAGGAGCAAGGCACATCTTACATGGATGGCAGCAAGCAAAGAGAGAGCTTGTGCGGGAAAACTCCTCCTTATAAAAACCATCAGATCTCGTAAGACTTATTCACTATCATGAGAACAGCACAGGAAACACCTGCCCTCATGATTCAATTACCTCCCACTGGGTCCCTCTCACAACACATGAGAATTCAAGATGAGATTTGGGTGGGGACACAGCCAAACTGTATTAAAGTCAATTTTGTTTTAGGCATAAGATAGCTCCATATTTGTTTGAAAAGGTGAATAATGATGGAATTTGCAGGGGAAATGACATGATACCTTGAATCAGTTTCATAATACTTCAGCTGATAAATAAAACAAAAATAAATAATAGATAAAATGAATAAGGAAACGTCTTGACAATTGTTAAAACTGAGTGATAGGCACATGGGAATTTGTTGTGAGATTTTTCTCCACTTTTTTTGTGAGGTTTGAAAAGTTTTGTAACAAACGTTTAAAAAGTAAGAATGCTGACTTTAGATTCACACATTTCTGTGTTCAATCCCTACTTCTCCATGTAGATTTACTAGATTTGTGCTGGGTAAACTTTTCTCACTTCATTTGTATATTCTGTTGAAAATAACATATTATCTCTTTATGTAAAGACAATTTATTTTCACATATTTAAAAGGCAGGTACATCACATATTAAGTAGTTGGTAACCAATTATTATCATAGCTACACCATTTTCACTACCCAGATATATGTCTCATTTGTACCACATATACACACACACACATACACATACCCACACACCTATCTACATACACATATATATATGTATATGTGTACATTTGTCTGTGTATGTTTATATAAATCTCATTTGTGCCAACTACATATGTATATATATTCACAACACATTCACATATATTTATACACCTATATATACATACGTATGTGTAGATATGTATATATGTCTGTGTATATATATAGGTGGCACAAATGAGACATATACATAAATGTATTGTGTATATATTTTGTATTAATGTGTGTATATGTGCATGTGTGTTTGTATATGTTTGTGTGTGTATATATCAGCATATATGCATGTATATGTATAGCCAAA
This sequence comes from Mandrillus leucophaeus, assembly GCF_000951045.1. Taxonomy (NCBI): domain Eukaryota; kingdom Metazoa; phylum Chordata; class Mammalia; order Primates; family Cercopithecidae; genus Mandrillus; species Mandrillus leucophaeus. The sequence continues at coordinate 4,123,637 of NW_012109141.1, forward strand.
AAAAATCAAACTAGCGTTCACTCCCACTAAATCCTCCCTTTTGTGCACACACACACACACACACACATACCCTTGACTAATATCTGCCTTTGTTTAGAAAAATACATTATTATAAGAAACATTTTGAATGTCAACTTTCAGAGCTATATGGATTTCCTCTTTTTGTATATCTCTCTTTTCAGAGAGAATAGGATAGAAGTTAGCATTTTTGAGCTTCTGTAGAAAGTAATGTTTGGACCGTTTGATGTAATTGGCAGAGTATTGAAGAAACATTTCAAACATAATATTTTACAGATAATCTTTAGTTGACCTATTTTAAGTAGTGTATGTTTAATTTTATTAAAATAATATTACCTTTAAAATTGTATATACTTTATATTCTAAAGTGTTCAGGGTACTCAGGTATGAAGGACAGTATGTCCTCTGCAATGTATTCTTGTATTGGGAGGACTATGTAACATATTCTAATACCAGCAACAGTCATTTAAATAACTCCAGGTCCTTCCTCAGAAGATCTAAGGCATTATAATTTTTGTTGTTATTTATTTTTATTTGGAAGAAAATGAGGAAGGAAACAAATAGAAATGAAGGAGGAAATGAGAAAATCCTCCCTATGGGAGCATCGCACACCCTGGAATAACTAAACCGTCATTTCATTACTTGGGATGTAAGCTATTCTAGTATGCGGGTCAAAAAAATGTTTTTACCTGTTTGTGGGCTGCAAAAATGACCATTTTGGTATTTTAATTGTAAGACATTGTAATTTATTTTTTTTACCTGACATATAAAGCTTCACATTCGTTAGTTATTATTCCAGTAGAAATCCTTCATCGTTTTAAGATGAAGGATTTTGCAAGAGGAATTCTGCCAGATTATAGGATCATTAGACTAGTCCCGATTCATCATCCTTCATAAAGTTTGGCTGTAATCTGCACATTTATATGACAATTTTCTAGTATGATTAAATGTTCCCATATTATACCTTTCGAATAAGACAGCACTTGCTTAACTCTCTCTCTCTTCTCTCTTGCAATGTCATTGTTGATTATAACTTAAATTCAGTTTCAATAGACTACATAAATTGAACACAATGACATCCGTTTAGGCATCTTTAGGCATGTTTGTGCAAGCATTACAGGAAGTCCCTTCAGGGAACCAGAAATTTGTCAGAAGTGCTCTTTGTTGCGGTATTTTATTCTGTGTTATAGCTGGAGGATAATACAGTTGCGAAGACAATGCCCAAATCCTCTTTTTCTAGTCTCCTATGGACAACACTTCTGAACTGTAGTGGAGAAAATTTAAGCACACTGAAGGAAGTCAGTTGTTAGTTGAAACATTAACTCCAAACTTGAATGGGTAGACTAGAGGCAACTTCTGACCTACAATCCAAATAGATGAAGTAGCCCGTTTTCCCCCACAGAACCACATCCACGTATACAGCAATAACAATGAAAGCTAAGTACAAAAGACACAACAGGAAAGAATGAGAAAATCGGCTGGGCGCGGTGGCTCACGCCTGTAATCCCAGCACTTTAGGAGGCCGAGACGGGCGGAACACGAGGTCAGGAGATCGAGACCATCCTGGCTAACACGGTGAAACCCATCTCTACTACAAAATACAAAAAGTTAGCCGGGTGAGGTGGCGGGCGCCTGTAGTCCCAGCTGCTCGGAGAGGCTGAGGCAGGAGAATGGCGTGAACCCGGGAGGCGGAGCTTGCAGTGAGCTAACATCGTGCCACTGCACTCCAGCCTACTACGTCTCAAAAAAAAAAAAAAAAAAAAAAGAGAAAAAGATTAAGGCTTTCTTCACAAGTCCAAGGGTAGGGTAGGCCTAACAAAACCATGGAGAAGGTTTCCTAGGCCTAAGTAAATCTCACGAGGCTCAGCATATATTGAGAAACAGAGACAGAGCCTAAGAAACCCCCACCATCTACCCAACCCCATCTCTTCACCCCACTAACTCTAGATTTAGCTTTAATCCATTTGCTTGGCACAGAAAAAGCCTTATCCTTGACCACTATGGCCCATTCCAAAGACTGTCAAAGAAGAGTGAGAGAGGTCAGAAAGCTGGCTGTGGGGGTCAAAAGGAGCCTTAGGTCCTTGACGTTACAAGTGCTATTATTACACCATTGCAGTTCTAGCATTGGAAATGCTCTTGGTGAACATAGGTTTAGAAACACTTCATTAGTAATATTAAATTACGCAATGTTCACATAAATAATTTACATGTCATCATAAGAATGGCATGAAATTAATTTTACTTTATGTAAGTATTTTCTATACAATAAAAAAGGACTTCTATTTTATTCCTGTACAAAAATAGACCCCATATTTTAATTCTAGACTGTGTTATACACAAACTACAGTCTTGCTATAATTCTAGTTTGGTTGAGTACCTATAATATTCAATATTAAGTGGATACTATGTTTCATACATCAAAGTAAATTTTATAATAGAGATAATCTCATGAATAACTTTTTAAAAATTAACTTGTTATTTTTGCATAATTTGTACAGATGTACAGAAAAGTGTAACATTGAACACAGGATTTCCATGAATCCTTCACTGTAATTTTTCAGTGTTAATATTTTATCATACTGCTGTGTTCATTTCTTTCTATTTCTTCTTAACTATGAGAGTAGCTTGTAAAAATAATGTCCACTTACCCCTAAATATGTCAGTATATATTTCGTAAA
>NW_012109141.1:4126767-4170253 GCF_000951045.1 Mandrillus leucophaeus
CAGAATATATTAGGTTGGTGCAAAAGTCATTGCAGTTTTTGCCATTACTTTCAATTGAAAAAAGCGCAATGATTTTTACACCGACCTAATATTAAAAACTCAAACAATTCACTAGCAAAAAGAAAACTGATTTAAAAATGGATAAAAGATGTGAATAGATACTTCTCAAAAAAAAGACATAGAAATGGCCAACAGGTGTATGAAAAAGTGATCAACATCACTAATCATCAGAGAAATGTAAATCAAATGAGACAGCATCTCACTCTAACTAGAACGGCTAAAAAAGACAAAAAATAAAAAAATGTTCATGAGGATGTGGAGAAGGACAAATTCTTGTACATTGTTGGTGGGAATGCAAATTAGTACAGTCACTATGGAAAACAATATAGAGATTCCTTAAAATTTCAAAACTACCATATGATCTGGCTGTCTCACTAGTAGGTATATGTCCAAAGGAAAGGATATCAAGATGTTGAAGAGACACCTGTACTCCCATGTCTATTGCAACACTATTCACTTATAAAATCAACCTAAGGGTCTATCAATCAACAAATGAATGGATTTTACAAATGTGGTATATATACACAGTAAATACTATTTGGCCATAAGAAAGAATGAAATCCTGTCATTTACAACAACATGGATGAACCCAAAGAATATTATATTAAATGAAGCAAGGCAAGCACAGAATGACAAATAGTGCCTGATCTCACTCATAGGTATAATCTAAGGTTGATCTAACAAAAGTAGAAAGTAGGAGATTAGTTACCAGAAGCTGGAAAGTATAAGGAGGAAGGGTGTGGGGAGCGGTTGGTTGATGAGTACAAAGTTACATTTAGATAGGAGAAAGAAGTTCTGGTGTTCTGTGCACAATAGGATGATTATAATAATGTATATTTCAAAATAGCTACAAGAGAGGATTTTGAATGATCTCATAAAGAAATGAATGCTTGAGATGATAGATATACTATTTATCCTAATTTGATAATTACACAATGTATACATACATTAAAACAATACACTTTACCTCATCAATATGTATAATTATTGTGTGTCAATGAAAAACAAAAGAAAATTTAAAATAAAATGGAAAATAATAGACTAACAGTTTATATTCTCCAGGGCTATAAACATTAGTGGACTGGTTAGTTTCCAAATCTCTTTTCATTTGCTCCCCTAAACCCATTATCAGTCCAATATATATGTCACTTTTTCTGCCTTGTATATTGGAAAATGTATATGGCTCTGTATTTGAGTAAATAAACCTTTGCAACTGCCATATGCAAAGGCTCCACAGTATTTTGCTCTACTGAGAAGCCTACTGTTTACTAGCACTTCTGAGTAGAGCTATCAAAATACAAGCTTGATGATCTTGTTTCTCTCTCTCTCTTTACTAAATTTACTGAGACTTTGTTGAAATTTATCAATTTGACAATCTCTTTCAGCTTCATATGATATGACCTTATTCAAGCTTCATTTTGTTTCAGTAGATTAAACAAGAACTGTTTATTTTTAGTTATTACATGTGCACCATTTGTCAAAATCTCTGCAAGCATTTAGCAAATGATGAGCTGTAATTTGCATACATTGTGATTTTATATATATATATATAAAAAAATAAAACATAAAGAGGCTCAATATATGTCTTAAGGGAAGAACAATTATATTTTAATTCGTATTTAACTAAATGGAAAAACATGGAAAATCTCTGTAGTTTTATATGGATTCATGGATTTGGACTACAATGAAATCCATGGTAGCACTAATCAGATGACAGTTTTTATTATACTTTGCTGCCTATCCACCTGTCTTATAATGCTATAGCATGCATCGAGATAAGTTGATTTAGCCAATATGTCGCAAACAAATCCACATACTTTTGATTATAAAGACAGTTTATTGTAATTTTAAGTAATTAACAGCTAAGAAATAATTATTTTTAACATATTTTATTAATATTACCTAGTGAGAAAATTACTAAGTTGAGCTTTGTTCCTTTTGCAATGTTGTTCTATTAAAATAGTTTAATGATAATCTCCATTGTGAGCACAATGTTATCCTAATTATTTTGTAATCATTTTTGGCTTTATATAAAGACTAAGAGAAAAATTTAAAGAATCAAATAATATTTCTTGGAAAGGACTAACATGAAAAAAGGGCAAGTTCTAATGTAAGAATCTAATCTGTGTATACAAATAAACACAAGATGATATTAAATTATTAACATTTGATATGGTATAACAATTATATTTTTTTCATCATTGTAAAATAGGATAGTTTCCTAACAAGTGGAACATAGATTGGGGAGGTGTTTGTTTTACATAAATCCAAACATCATTTAAATTTAAAATTGCTTCTTACTGCTAGTCCTAAATGTGACCTGTAAAATTTAACGAAATGTTCATGATGACAGATTACTAAGAGATACCTATATCCTTGACTCTGAGGGAACTGACATTAATTTTTTTTTAAACAGAGCTTGATTAAAACAAATATAACTGTATCTCTGTTCATATTATCATCTGATTTGCCTTCATTAAAAAAAGACTTATAATTTTAAAAACAGTTGAAAGATGTTTTGGACTCATTTCACCATATGTCCCCAACTCAGACTTACAGCATGTATCTAAGAGAAAATTAAGCTGCCCCTACTTTTTCACCCTTAGAAGCTATTTTGTGATCCCCTTTTTATAAGATGGCAAATCTGTTAAAACTTAGATATGTAATATCTTATTTTTTCTTGTTTTATAAATTAACTACTTCCCTTTTTTATTTAAACAAAGAAATACTTTGATCATTTATTTTTTAAATTAATTCCACTCACTTTTATATTGTAAATATAGTTAGCCGTGTTCCATTTTCTTATGAACCGAATGGGGTTTTAGAGGTCTATTGACTTTTACTGGACCTTTAGTATTGCAATTGCTGTCTGGCTTATTTTATAGATTTTTAAAAACTCACTATATAATAGGAGCAATGCCACAAGTGTAATTTGGTCTCTAAACTCACACATTTTTTTGTCTAATATGCGAGTCAAGTGTGCAAAGAAATAAAATGCAACATTAGATGGTTAGATCCATGAGCAGTAGTGTAAGAAAGAAACTCTCCAACTGATTCCCCTATCAATATTGTGTTGCAGGATAAATTGAGTAAGCATAAAACCTCTTAATTGAACTTCTAGGATAATTTCTTGAAATATGGCTTTGCAAAATGGCAGAAGGAGACTAAAACTAGAGAACAAGAAGTTGTTATGCTAGCTGTTTTGTTCTATCCATACATAGTTTAAATCTTATAATATCACACAGGTGCTAGAGAGACTAATAGAATACATTCAACTGAAGGGGATGCAGAATTTTGTATCCAGTCAGTATTGGGCATGTGACATAAACAATAATAAAATATTACTTTATGTACTCTGAACAGTACTTTATAATTTTTCTAAAATAAATTTAGTCATTAAAATGTAATGCTAACTTATGAAAAAGAAAATAAATCGAAACAAAGCAGATTCTATTTTAGGACTGCAGTTAGCTTAACATGCCTAAGGTCAAGTGAATTCTAATAGCAAAGCTGTGCCTGACTGTGCACAGCAAATAATAATCTATTAGGCAAATTTCAAATGCTGAATTTTTAATGCAATATGGTGATTAAACCATGGCCTTGCCTTTTTTAAAAGGATTTGTAAAAAATAATTGAAAACCATAGTAAGGATATTGAATTAGTCTTTGCAATTTTTCTACTCAAAAGCCTGTAAAGATTTTCCTTGGAAATATAGTAGATATTAATCAATCAATATTTAGGAAGAAAAGTGGTCTACAAAAGAAGCAGATGGGCACATCAATGGGGAGAAAGTCTGCTTACTATAATTATATAGGTTATTCTAGGAACATAAGGCTCTGTGTAACTTCAGCAAAGAATGTGAGCTTGTGCTCCCTAAGAGTTTTACTGGTCATTGTACTTCTCCAGAAACACTTCACTCCTAGAATCCTCAAGTGAGTAAACCAGAGATAAATGTGTACTTCCTATCAAGTGCATTAATATGAAACCAAGTTAAATTGTGAAATTAACATTGAGAGAACACTTGTGATCTATAATCATTTGCATGCAAAGATAAACTCTGGTAGTAGATGTTCCAAGCTGAAAACAAATAAACAAACAATCAAACAAATAAAATGTGTCTAATGGGGAGTATATAGAGCTATCCAAATTGTCTCTTTAAGATGCATTTTAAATATTTCTTCTTATATTAGAGTCTACATTTTAATGGATATTTGTGCATCCTCTTTGCATGAGACACAATGCGTTAAATGAAATGTGAGGCTTTTCTTTAGTTAATCTAGTAATAAAAAAAAACAGCAACAAAGGAAGTACATGGACATACACTTTTTTATGTTTGCAAGTAATAGTCCAAGAATTTAGAGACAAAAAAACATGTAGGAGCTGTATAATGCTTGCAATTATGTGCATGGTAGGACTAAGCAATGGTTATAGAGAGAAATATAATGACCCACAGAGATTGTGGTGACTGAGTGCCTTATAAATTTAAGACTCACCAAAAGATAACAGGAAGCCATATTGTTTGATCATAACTGTGAACTTTGTATTTAACGTGCTTTGTATGAGTTATGTTAACTCCCTTTTAATTGGATGATGATCTTTGTTGGGAAACCAGGATCTGTGAAGCCCATATTCTCTCACTGTCTATGTATGTAGACATATATAATGGATAAAATATGAGTGCATTTGTACTTCTGGAGAACTAAATGATTACAGCCTAGCAGTACAACCCCATCCAGTTGCCTCCATGGCATAATTTGTGAGAGGGAACTGGAAACATTGATTCCACAGTTCCATCCCTTTGAGGCGACAGTTAGGTAATTGCTAAACAACTGGTAGAGGGATCCCTAGAATGCTAGGCATCTGAGTCATCTCCAGTTTCTATGGAATTAAGTAGGGTTCAATCACTCCCTTTCAGAGAATTCCCTAGCACCTTAGGTTAATAAATAATCTATGTCTTGCTTGATCAGCAGATTGATTTAAGAAATCCCTGAGTTGGATTGGGAGGCTTATCTATGAAAAATACCTCACCACATTTTTGTTTCAGTTACTACTGTTTATTATATTGAGTAAACTGGAAAAAACTCTTCTTTCTCTCAGATATTCAGCAATATCCAGCTTACTAGCCAGGAGCCAAGCTAACTAAGGCCAAAATAGCTACTCTTTGAAAGTCTCTATATTGAATGCTTAGGAAACTACAAAGAGATAGCATCAATATTCCATAGAATACATGCTATATTAAGAGATTTGACATGTTCATGCAAAAAGAAAAACTGAAACATTTAGAGAATGTCAAGAAGTAAATGAATGGTAAGGATTGTAGGAAGCCTACGGGTTGATGGAACTCCTCTTTTACTGGGCTGGTCAACAACAGTTCTGTAAAGGATGAGGTATCTGAGCAAGACCCTTAAAGTAGAATTTCTAAGAGATTCTTGTTTGTCAGAAAAATTTATAATGTTCTAGTGTTTGAAGACAACCATGAGGGGAAAGAAATACCTTAAACTGGGATAACAATACTCTAGTCCATGAAATTGTAAAATATCTACATAGAAATGTGGATAAAACCAGAAATACTACATCCAATTAAATAAAATTTATTTTGCAATTATTTTATTTTTTATCTTCTCCCATAACGACAATATTCTCTTCAATATTTTTTTCTCACTTTTGTCCCTTGTTCCAACATAATGCTTTCCTCTGGTGTTTCTATTTTGTGGTCTACATTATGCCTGTAAGTAGGTAAACAATTGCTACTCATTCATATGAATAAGTTATCAATTAATATTCTTTAGCTTTTATGTAGTAACATCCACATCACTATGGGAATAATATGTCTTAATTAATTAAAAACCCAAACAAATTCTTGGATAGTAAGACACTGTAACACTCTAGAGAGGTATGGTTGAAGTCTGAAATCTGAAAACCATTAGGCTGCTCCTCAGAGCTTAATAAAATCTAATTCTAAGGGGACAAAGTTTCAAAAACCCCCGATGATTGTTAGATGCCATTGTAGTATGTATTTAGTAGCTAGGGAACATTTTTAAAAACGAAAATCAACTCACATGCTCTCCAACAGGTAAATTACTAAACAAATTGTGGTGCATTCATAACCTAAAGTGTACTTAGAAATAAAAGGGACTATTGATGCATGCAACAGCCTAGATGTCCAGAGAATTGTGCTGAGTGAAAAAAGTCAATTCCAAAAAGTTACTGGTTGTATAATTTGATATTTATAAAATTATTGAAATAACAAAATTATAACACCTTACATCATTTTTATTTCTTGGGCTTATGTTAAAAGAAAAGCAAAATACTAATTTAATTTAAAAAGTGACATATCCAAAGTATAGAAATGATAAACTGTTAGTGTTGCCTGAGGTTATGAAGGTGTGGGGAATGTGAGAAAAGTAACTGTGGCTGTAAAAGGGAAACAGGAAGGACCTTCGTAGTGATGGACATGCTGCTTCTTGACTATACCAATGTCAACAGCCAGGTTATAATTTTATCTGTAGTTTTGCAAGATATTATCATTGGGGGAACCTGAGTAAATATATACAGGATTTATTTTTTTTTCTTAGAACTATATGTGAATCTGAACATCACACACTGGGGCCTGTCATGGGGTTGGGGGAGAGGGGAAGGATAGCATTAGGAGATATACCTAATGTAAATGACAAGTTAATGGGTGCGGCACACCAACATGGCACATGTATACATATGTAACAAACCTGCACATTGTGCACATGTATCCTAGAACTTAAAGTATAATAAACATAAATAAATAAATAAATAAACAAACATAAAAGATTACTTTTTAAAAGCCTAGTTAATCACATTTGCAGAATGAGAGGAAACCAATTCATTTTCTTGAGAACTAGTAAATAATGTGAAAATATCTTGCCTTTATCCTGGGTTTTATATATGAGCTGTAACACTGGGTAAACTAATAGTAGATAAATGAAAGCTTCTCTTTATAGAATAATTTCCAAGAATAAGTGAAAAGAATATTAGAATTAGAATGTCATAATTTTGCAACCCTCAAAAAATTACTGAATACAGGCACTAAATTTCAGTGATTGCAAATATCACCAAAAGATAAACAGGCAGACGTGATACACTTCCTGCAGGAAGAAAACATCTACAGCCCAACCAAAGTGATCAAACCTCAATCAAAACAAGCCTCTGGATTTAGTTATCTATTTTCAGGAAATACAAGAGACAAAGGAATACATAACACTGCACCATGATTATGAAATCAACAAACTCCTGACTGTGAGAAATCCAGATTTCCTCAGAGCTTCTGGCCATAAATAGTAAGAAAATAGAAGATGGAGAGAAAATCTGCAGATTGAACAGAAACTTAAAAGGCATCATGTTTTTAAAAATTGAACAAGATTAAACTATTTATGTGTAGGAATGTACACATTGATATTAAAACTAGAAAAACATAGAAGAAAAGGATTGCAATAAATGTCAAAAGAGCGATTTAATCTTGCAGGGAAGGAGGAAGTTGTGATTGAATTGAGACACTTGGACAAGACTTCTGGAAAGCTGGCAAAATTCTGTTTCACGGCTTGGCTTGTGGTGACAAGGATGTTTACCTTATAATATTTCACTAAGTTCTGCAGATCTTTTCTGTAGTTTATTAAAATTTAAACAATTTAAAAATGGATTCTATAATGAAAATTTTCCAAATTTTGAAAATGCTTTGAAATCCTTACTTTACACATCACTATTTTCAGATAAAAATATTAACATAATTATTTGCCATAACAGAACTTTTGTAGGTTTTTTTTCCGGTATTTGACTATCAATAATAAAGGTATACTAAGCATACTTTTATATTAAAAAATCTTGAAATCTTGATTGTATTATAGTTTCAGCCTCAGATATTCTGGTCCTTTGCTTACAGCTCCCAAAGCAAGGAAAATATAAAACTATTATGATCTGAACATCTGCAGTGTAAGTCTTTATTTAACATTTAAGTAATCCATCTCCTCCTTTATCAGTTAATTATTTTTATTAGTTCATTTAATAAGACATTATTAAATTTTAAGAGACAAACAAGAAGCCAGATACACAGTGTAAAACAAAACAGCCCTATTGATATTAGAAATTAACTGAAGTATAAATGAAAATTACAAATCTTAGCTCTATGTTGACTTTTGCATAGCATAGATTATTATCACACTTCACTACAAATATGGAGAATTATAATCTAAACTAAGAGCCCCAAGGAGAAACGTTTGAAGATTTGTGGTGGAAGAAATTTTAAAATATTGTTTTAGAAATATCTCCTCCAATGAAATTTATATTCGGTACATAGGGAATGGTGATTTAATTTGTCAATATTATTTACAGCTCCATGCCCAATATTGTATACAATATTAATATATTAAGAGTAAAAAAACTAATTATGCATTTATTGCTTACATAATTATGAGCTAATTATACTACTAATGGAAAATGTCTTTCATTGCTGTTAGACTTTGATAAAGATTTTTAAAATAATCTTTACTTGGCATTTAGTGTGCTATAAATGTCTTCATAAATATAAATTCAATGCTTTCTTGAGAGAGCCCGTTTAAAATAATAAATGCATGTGACAATGATCTTGTTTAGAAAATATGAGTTTTAAATACTGAATAGATTACAATCTATATTGGCTCCTTGGAATTATTTTTGTCTCTTTGTAGCTGAAGTTTGAAGCCATTCCTCCCAAGAAACATTATTTCTGCTGCAGTTTTTCAGCTATTTTTCAACTTTGAAATGTCAGATTACAATTGATTGTGATTGTCCCAAAAGATATTTCTTTCTTATCACCTGTGTGCTGTTCTATTGGGAGTTAAAACACAGTTATTAAATATAAAATGTGTCACGGTTAGATCACTCTTACTTAGCACAATTAGTAGAACCATGTTGTATGGTATAATAGGCAATTAGATCCCAGCAAGGAAGAAACTTTGCACGTTACAAACTCCCATGAAATCAACATGGCACAACTGGTGGTAAAACGAATCAGCATTTCCAAACATATCATTATTGAAACATAATTACTATAAATGCTGTTTATAAATGAGAAAAAGTTTAAAAGAATTAAACAGGTAAGTCTTAAAGAAGATCCTAATGCAGGCTTTTAGCACATATTGAGGAATAACACTGGGGTTTATGACTATAAAACATAAATTAATGATCCTCCTTTGCAAAAACTGAACACCTCTTAGGAAAAACTGGATTAAAATTGAATAAAACAGATCTCAATTAGTCCGGCTGTTTTTTCATCTATTCAATTATTTATTTATTCAATTATCTATTTATTCAAAAATATATTGAACTTCTACTTTGTGCCAATTTCTGCTCTAACACGTGGCAATGTGAACAAAACTAAGTTGGTATTTTCATGAACCTCATAATCTAGTGGAAGGAGAAAGATAGTAAGTGATAAAATGGATATATAATAGTCCAGTGGTAAATGTTGTGAAGAAAACAAACAAACAAAAAAATTAACGGGGAAATAGAATAGGCTTGGAGTTGTTATTTTATTTGAAATGATTAGACTAACCTCTCTGATAAAATGAAAATTGATCAAGGATTTGAAGTAAAAGTGTTACCTACGTAACAACTTGAGGGAATTGCTTCAGAGGAAGGGAATGGTTAAGTATGAAGGCCCTGCAGTTTTTAAAGTTTCACTGAGCTTCCTGTGTGGGAAAATTACTGCAGAGCTGGGTGGAAAGCACAAAGATAGAAGTAGAGAGGCTGATTATGAGCAGAATACAAAATTCTAGGCCCAAGTTAATGGTGGATTGCACCAGGACAGTTGCTATAGAGGAGGCGAACGGAGATCAGATTCTTAATATCTTTAAAAAGTGTTTTGATTTGCTAAGAAATGAGATGCAAGGCATAGAAGAAAGAGGAGTTGACAGTCATGTTAGGGTTAGGGGTCTGAAAGATTTGAGATGCTGAACTGCTATGGGCAAGAAGGGAGAGAAGATAGATATTCAGGAAGACATGTCAAGTAGGCAGATAAGCATATCTCTAAATTTACTTCTTATGAGTATAATCCACTAATTAATTTACATGCACATAGTGCTTTCTCTCTGTCTCTCTCACACACACACACACACACACATACACACACACACGGAGTTAGAGGTCACACGGTGTTCATTATTGACTGCAGACATTCATTTGAGTGTCATCAGACATAGGTGATATTTAAAACCATGTGACTGCAGGTGATCACTGACATAGATAAGCCCTGAAAAGCGATCCTAGGACTAAATAAACCTTGAGACTCTCTAATATATCCCACTCCCCGAGTAACCTATAATCTACAATCTTTCGTGATTGTTCCAGTGATTTCACTAGAACAATGTGTATTTTTAGCCATGTGGAAAACTTAGGGAATAACTAATAAACAGCCCTGGGATAATCATGATCTACTTAGAAAAGAAAGTTAAATTCCACCTCAGATGTTATGGTAAAATAAACCTTGCGTAGATTAAATAATGAAGTAAAGACATAAAGCCACAGGACAGCTAAAGGAAACTATTTATTTGGTCTAAAATTTGTGAAAGCATGTGAATGTCCATTCTTAGTGAAAAAAGAAATGATAAATTAATGCATAGTACACTTAGCTACACAAAATTATGTTAAAAACAAATATTGGGCATGTAAACAAATAATATAATAGTTAAAATAAATGGCAAATGTAGAAATATATATTTTGCTATTTAAATAACAGAAAAATAATATCTGTACATGTATGTTCTACATCAGATATTAAAATTGTACTTACAAACCTGAATAACTTCTCCAATTAAAATATGGGAAAAGAATATTTACAGTTTATTCAAAAGAAAAAATAAATCCCACTGTCCAGTGAATCTCTTAAAATATTTACATCAATATCTATTAACACGTTGCAAATTAAGAGAGACACTCCCAAGTAACAGTATTAGAACCTGAAGAGTGTTTGAGCTTTGATGGGGTAGAAAGAACAGTTACTTCAAAATATTGCCAACAGAAATACATGTTGATACAAATTTTGTGACAGATTATTTGGCAGTACTTATTAAAACTTTAAAGATTGCCAATAGTCTTTAGCAAGCAATCATCTTTTGGGACATTACTTAAAGGAAATAGTACGTCTTTTTTATGGTGGTATTTGACTCATCTAAGTTTATTTTCATAAAGAATTAAATTGTTCTTTATCAAGGAGTCATTTTTTTTGTTGTTATCCTTACTTTTGAAAAACTGTTTTAAAGGGTAGATTCAGATTATTTTCCTTTTTCATCCTCTATAAATTTTGGAAGTACAAATCCTGTTTGAAGTATTTATATTCACTACCTTTAAGGTTTTACAAAATTAGATTTAAATTCTAAACATTGTAATAGAAAGCACACCTCCTTACTGTCAATAAATATTTACCATTTTTGATTTTGAGATGAAGCCTCACTCTGTCACCCAGGTTGGAGTGCAGTGGCGCGATCTCAGCTCACTGCAACCTCCACCTCTCGGTTCAAGCAATTCTCCTGCCTCAGCCTCCCAAGTAGCTGGGACTACAGGCATATGTCACCACGTCCACCTAATTTTTGTTTGTATTTTTAGTAGAGACAGGGTTTCACTATGTTAGCCAGGATGGTCTCGATCTCCTGACCTCATGATCCACCCTCCTCGGCCTCCCAAAGTGCTGGGATTACAGGTGTGAGCCACCGTGCCTGGCCTATTTACATTTTTATCACTTCATTTTTATTGTTAAATCTGTGACAATTGGACCTTCTGTAAAAGTGTTTATTGTTTCACATTAAATTTTGTGATGAGACAAAATTTTTAAAAGAAGTTTAAATCATAATTGTGTTTTGCACATTCTATGGGCTACTAGACCTTTTACACTATAACACTATAGCTCTTGAATTATTCGTTTTAATCCTCTTATTTTATTTAATGTGTTTCAATTTCCCCCCGAATCCCTAGGATTTTGGTCACCACTGAAATCTGTCAGACTGTAAGGACTCTGCTTCATTGTCATTGGTGTCCTTTTCTGAAGTGTCACGGTAGATGATGATTCCTTTTTTACAAAACAAATCTTTGTTCTGCTCAAGAATGTTTCTTGTTATTATATCTTTGTTTATTGCTTAGCATTTATTCCCTCTCTTCAGAAATTCTACTCACCATATATTAGATTTCTGTTTTCTTTATTATCAAATAATCTCTTTTAGAGTTTTCATTTCTGACATTCACCTCTGTGATGGTTAATATTGAGTGTCAACCAAATATTGTTCCTGAATGTGTCTGTGAGGGTGTTGCCAGTGTGGCTAGAATAAAGCAGGCAGAAGAAAGTGGAATGTGGAGACTTAGCTGAGTTTTCCGGCCTTCATCTTTCTCCCATGCTGGATGCTTCCTGCTCTCGAACATCAGACTCCAAGTTCTTCAGCCTTTGGACTCTTGGACTTACACCAGTGGTTTGCCAGGGGCTCTTGGGCCTTCAGCCACAGACTGAAGGCTGCACTGTCTGTTTCCCTACTTTTGAGGTTTTGGGACGCGGACTGGCTCCTTTGCTCCACAGCTTGCAGATGGCCTATTGGGGGACTTCACTTTGTGATTGTGTGAGTCAATACTAATAAACTCCCATTCATATATACATCTATCCTATTATTTCTGTCCCTTTAGAGAACCTTGACTAAGACAACTGGCGTTATCAAACTTGTCTACTAACTCATAGATTCTGCTGTCCTCAAAGGTGACTCATTTTATTGCTAATGAATATTTTAATTCTATGGTTTTCGTCCTGCATTTTAAACTTCTCCTATATCATCATTCTCTTTTTATTGCGCTTATTTCTGTCTGCTTTCTTTTAATCAACATTGGAATCATTTTTGTTCCATCTTTGATATTTTTCTTTCTTTTCAGAACAGATGTTTTCTTTATTCTCATTGAAATTACAGATATAATTATTGACAGTATAGTTCCTCTATCCTCTTCCAATCTCATCCCACAGAATCCAGTTTTCAAGTGAGATTTTTGAAATTTAGTCATGAATAGTCCCTTTTTATATCTTTATACTCTCTTGGGATTTTCCAGAAGTGTGTTAATGAAGTGAGGAAGGTTAGAAAGTTGATCTCAACTCAACATTTTTCCTGGAAATCCTCTGATTAATGTTTTTAAGTGGTTTTTGACACTTGATTTCCATTCATGCTTTTGGCTTCTGATGTTCTATTTCTGTATCGTTGAACATTAGCCAACTTTCCTAATCTATGTACCTATCATTACTCAATGAGTCATAATGCTATGTTCTGATACATCTTCCTACTTCAGAACTTGCTTTGGACTTTAGATTTGAGTGTTTGCATTTACTTTTTCCAGCTGAATGCTAAACTCTTTGAGCTAACACTTCTTTTGTCCATATAGAGCCTGAGATAGCACCATAAATAATTACTTATATATTTTTAATTTGAGCAAAACCTCATCGAAACTGGCATGTCTGTAGAGTGACAGATCATGAGTTAGTTTTGCATATTTTTAAATTATTGCAAGTTTGTAGGATTTTTTTAAAAAATTTGTAAACAATTACTAGATAAGAGAGAAAGAAGTTTCACCATTCTGTTGATAATTTTCATTCTGACTTTGAGAAGTATTGCTGTTTCTCAAATGGGTCTGTAGTTAACATACTCTTCTGAATATTGAATATATAATATGTTAAAATCAACCTGGTATAAATTGTGCAAACATGCTACAATTAATGTAATGCTCATTGTGGTTCAAATGTCTTGATATTTGTAATATTTTCTTTCCATGTTATTTAAAAGGCGGACAGTCAATAAAAGATTAACTAGAGGAAATGATCCTTTCAGCAATTCACTACTAACTACAATTGTTTAGCAGGCTCTTAGTGATTCAGAAGGCACATTATGCATTTAGAGCTGATAGTACACTGGCAGGATTGAGTAGTCATGCCATTTGTTAAGATATTAAAATACTTCTATACCAATTGGTAAATAGTTTCCCCCATAAGACCCCTCAGTGGCTACTCACTCATTCTATTGCAGTCACCTGGCTATTGAGATTAGGAGAACTTTAATGCTTCTAAAACCTTTTAATCACTGAAGCATGCACATACTGAAAATTAATTTTGGCATGCTGTGACTATTTATTCTACTACATAGGCTGTTTTAAAAACTGTTTATGACTTTTTTTGTTATTTAATTCATCTCCTCTACCTTTATAATCTTTAAAAAATAATCCTCAGATTAAAGCATCTATTTCTCCATTACAAATTTAATCTTTCTCTTACGTAGCACTTTCTCTGGTATGAAGAGGAATGTGAATAAAAAGTAGTAATCTAACATTGTGTCAGAAAAGGAGATTTACATCTAGTGGTGGAAATAGTCCATAAATCGTGTAAAAGAGAAGGCAAGGAAAGAGGGGCATTGGGGAGGTGTGGGTTGTGGGCACTGTAGGGATTATTGTAATCTCAGTGGGTTATTTTAATATAGCAGGTATCAAAAGACCAAGGTAGTGGAAGAAGCAACTCAAATTCTGTTCCAGATTTCTAATGGGAAATGGTGATTTTCTTTGCTTGGCCTTAATTAGGTTGTACCGTATATTTTCCTTCAAAATAGCATTTTCTGGAACATCTTACTAGATATTCATAGACACATTTAATAATTGTTTGCATTATGTTTATCAATATTGCAGTCTTCTTTTGAATACATGCATATTCCTACAGTCTAACATTGTGGGTTCCCCAAATACATAGTTTCATTTTAGACAATTTTTAAAACAACTTTTATGTGAATATGTTTGTATATGTGTATAATATGCAAACAGAGTACAGATAATACTCATTCAGAATTTTACTTCTTCTGTGACAACAAACTGCCTTTTAGGTTTTATAGAAGGATTTAAATATATAATAATTAAATATGGTATAATAATTAAAATGGAGTCTGATACCGAAATTTTAGAAATAGGTAATTCACTTACTATTACTCTTGTTATAAATATGCAATAGAATTTAAAATGTTAATAAAACTCACTTATTGTGATTATTTAATTTTTTTGTTAGTGCATATGTGGAACAACCACTCCCATGATCATTGTATGGTTAAAAAACAAGCATTTAGGATTTGGCAGCATGTACTTGATTCATGAGCTCTACTTCCCAAGTTGCACAAGAATTTTAACTTTTCTGAGCTTCATTTCTTTTATCTGTTGAGTTAGGAAAATATAATATCTACCTTCTAGGGTTTTCATGAGGATGGATTGAGATGATGCATGTAAAGTGCTTCAAATGGCCCCTGGAACATAAATACTAGCTATTATTTTCCTCATTGTAATAAATCAGAATATTTTTTCTTGTAATGCTAATTACTATAAAGCATTCCAAAGAATGTGCTCTGGTGTCGTTTAGTCCCTAGTAAAATTACTTACCCAAGGCAAAGAAAATAAAATTTTGTTTTAGTCAATGTTTATAATGCGTGGCTTTACTTTAGAGCTATGAATTCATTGTTCCCCCATTGCACATGCTTTACTTTGATTCAAGTAAGAAACATGTACAATCGTGCTCCATGACTTGTTTATTTAGAAAGATAATTTATCAATATTTTTGAGGAGTGGTCATTGACTTCAATCTCTTTGAAATACTGACTGAACTAGGATCTCCTACTGAGTATATGTGGAAATAACTGCTGATAAAATGGCATTTAATATGAGGAACAAAAAGATTAAAAAAAAAAAACATACAACTTGTGTAGTCAGTAGGGTGGAGTGGAGGTGGCTAAAGATTAATAATAGTGCTTCTCTCTAAGCCAACAGTCTTCTTGATTCTACATTTTTGTTTTTGTCATCACTGCTTCTACTAGCCTGGTCCTTTTTGTTTAGTCACTTTCTAAGCTATTGTACAACTGAGAGGAGAGAACAGAATATTGATATTATTTATTTATATTATGATTATTGAAAAGAAGGGAACGCAGATCAAGACTGTTAATAAGAGAAAGAAGACTGAAGAGGAATAAGAATCTTTGCCATTTCTAAGAACTGTGTTGCAGGAAACCAGAAGAGGTTAATGCCCAGCCACCAGGGAGCAGGGACAAGAATTATCTTACATCTTAGCATACGCAAGACCTCCTCCAAGGTTTTTTCTGTGCTCATTAGGAATAGAAGGACCTAGTGCTATTCAAGTAGGAAAGATCATATATTATGATAAACAGCAAAAGAGGGTATCTAGATTTTGTAGTCATGAATCAACATTTTTCAAAGAGATTATTTGAAAGGATTATCAACAGCCTATATTTGAAAGAGCTCACCGTATTTTTCCAGCTAAATATTTGCGATCTCTTGATGTGTCATGAGTTTTACCTGGAAATTAAAGCATTATGGATCCTATTACGTTATGATTCTTAACTTTTAGAATGAGTGATATAAATTCCCACTAGTTATGAAGGTGCTGATTTTTATCAAAATTCAAAGTATGAAAATATAAATGCTTTGACTTTTTGAAAGTTTTAAAATTACAAAAATATAGATCAAGAATCTTTTTCACTGTATTTGAAACAAAAAAACTAATAATTTCTCAAATTGTTGACTATTGGAAATATTTTGAAAATATTATCTGCCTACATTATCAATTAAGAAGTGTACTATATTTCGAACAAGATATAATCCTTATTGGCTTTCCAGATATCCTTAGAGAAATAGTGTACTAGATTCAGTGTTTGAAATGTGTTTCCAATAATAGACTTCCTACTATATACTTTTACAAGTATATTAAATTTGAGAGTGTTTTATATTTTCAGAGTAGTTCATACATGTAATTTCACTCAATTCTGAAATTAGAAAAGTGTTAAGTGAGTAAAATAAGTTTTATTATCCCTAAGAAAAAAATACTATTAAAACAAAAAGAGAAGAGATTGAAAGGCTTGCTGTGGTTTTCTAATTCATTAGTAACAAAAATGTATATTTTTTCCCCTTTTCTTTCTGTTTTTTTTTTTTTTCTTTTTCTTTGGAACTTGCATTTTCTTATTTTTTTTATTTTTATTTTTTTTGTGTAATTATAGACCCTTTGCAACCAATGACATGCATGTGTGAAGTAGGATGCTGGAATATTATTCAGCCATAATACAGAATGAAATTCTGCCATTTGCAACAACATTGATGAATCTGGAGGATATTATACTAAGGGAAATAAGCCAGACACGGAAGGACAAATACTATATGATCTCACTTACATGTGGAATCTAAAAAGTCAAACTTATAGAAACAGAGAGTAGAACAGTGGTTACCATGGTGTTATGGTTTAGCTCTGTGTCCCCACCCAAATCTCATTTTGAATTGTATTCCCATAATTACCATGTGTTGTGGGAGGGACCAGAGGAATAATTTGAATCACAGGGGTGGTATCTCCGATACTGTTCTCGTGGTAGTGAATAAGTCTCATGAGATCTGATGGTTTTATCAGGGGTTTTCCCTTTTGCTTTTCCCTCATTTTCTCTTGCCACTGCCATGTAAAAAGCACTTTTCCTCCCCATCATGATTCTGAGGCCTCCCCAGCCATGTGGAACTGTAATTCCAATTAACCTTTTTTTTCCTTCCCCGTCTTGCGTACATCTTTATCAGCAGCATGAAAACAGACTAATACAGTCAATTGGTACCAGTAGAGTGGGGAATTGCTGAAAAGATACTTGAAAACGTGGAGTGACTTTGGAACCGGGTAACAGGCAGAGGTTGGAACAGTTTGGAGGGCTCACAAGAGGACAGGAAGATGTGGTAAAGTTTGGAACTCCCTAGAGACTTGTTGAGTGGCTTTGATCAAAATGCTGACAGGAACTTGTTGGGAACTGAAATAAAGGTGACTCTTGTTATGTTTTACCAAACAGACAGGCAGCATTGTGCCCCTGACCTAGACATTTGTGGAACTTTGAATCTGAGGGAGATGATTTGGGGTACCTGGCAGAAGACATTTCTAAGCAGCAAAGCATTCAAGAGGTGACTTAGGTGCTGTTAAAGACATTCAGTTTTAACAGGGAAGCAGAGCATAAAAGTTGAGAAAATTTGCAGCCTGACAATGAGGTAGAAAAGAAAATTCCATTTTCTGAGGAAAAATTCAAGCCATCTGCAGATATCTGCATAAATAACACAGTGCCCAATGATAATCCCCAAGGCAATGGGAAAAATGTCTCCAGGGCATCAAGAGACCTTTGTGGCAGCCTCTCCCATCACAGACCCAGAGGTCTAGAAGGAAAAAATGGTTTCATGGGCAGGGGCCAGGGTCCCTCTGCTGTGTGCAGTCTAGGGACATGGTGCCCGCATCTCAGCCACTCCAGCCTTGGCTGAAAGGGGCCAACATAGAGCTTGGTCTGTGGTTTCAAAGGGTGCAAACCCCAAGCCTTGGTGGCTTCCACATGGTGTTGAGCCTGGCAGGTACACAGAGGCCAAGAATTGGGATTTGGGAACCTCCACCTAGATTTCAGAAGATGTATGGAAATGCCTGGATGCCCAGGCAGAAATTTGCTGCAGGGCAGGGGCTGTCCTGCAGAACCTTTGCTAGGGCAGTGCAGAAGGCAAATGTGGGGTTGGAGCCCTCACACAGAGTCCCTACGAGGGTATTGCCTAGTGGAGCTGTGAGAAGAGGGCCACCATCCTCCAGAATCCAGAATGGTAGATCCAACTACAGCTTGCAATGTGTGCCTTGAAAAGCCACAGACACTCAATGCCAGCCCATAAAAGCAGCCAGGATGGAGACTGTACCCTGCAAAGCCACAGGGGCAGAGCTGTCCAAGACCATAGGAACCCATCTCTTACATCAGCATGACCTGGTTGTGAAACCTGCAATCAGAGGATATAATTTTGAAGCTTTAATATTTGATTGCCCTGCTGGATTTCAAATTTGCATGGTGCCTGTAGCCCCTTTTGTTTGGACAATTTCTCCCTTTTGGAATGGCCATATTTACCTAATACCTGTACCTCCATTGTATCTAGGAAGTAATTAGCTTGCTTTCAATTTTACAGGCTCATAGGTGGAAGGGACTTGCCTTGTCTCAGATGAAACTTTCAACTGTGGACTTTTGGGTTAATGCTGAAATTAGTTAAGACTTTGGGGGACTGATGGGAAGGCATTATTGGTTTTGAAATGTGAGGACTTCAGATTTGGAGGGACAGGGGAAAGAATGATATGGTTTGGCTCTGTGTCCCCATCCAAATCTCATTTTGATTTATACTCCCATAATTTGCACGTGTTGTAGGAGGGACCTGGTGGGAGATAATTTGGATCATGGAGGCGGTTTTACTCATACTGTTCTCATGGTAGTGAATAAGTCTCAAGAGATCTGATGGTTTTATCCGGGGTTTTCTCTTTTGCATCTTCCTCATTTTCTCTTGCTGCCCACATGTAACAAGTACTTTCACTTCCAGCCATGATTCTGAGGCCTCCCCAGACGTGTGGAATTGTAAGTCCAATTAAACCTCTTTTTCTTCCCAGTCTCAGGTATGTCTTTACCAGCAGCATGAAATGGACTAATACATGTGGTCTTGGAGGTGGAGGAAAAGGGGAGATGTTGATTAAAGGGTGCAAACTTTCAGTTGTAAGATGAACAAATTCCAGGGATCTAAGATACAGCGTGAGTGGTGATAGATACTATAATTAATTTGGGTGTGGCAATCATTAAACAATGTATGTGTATATGAAATCATCATATTGTACAGCTTGAATACATATTAAAAAATTATGGCATTAGTAATTGCATTATCTATTGCTAAATAACCACTTTCAAAATTTAGAGGCTCCAAACAAGAAAACCTATGTGTTTCTTGATGTTATGGATTGAAACTTTCTTTTGCTAACCTCACTAAGGTATACTCATGCAGTTCGTTCAGCTGGCAGTCTGGTTAAAGACTGGACCTGGTTGGGATAACTGGAGATCTTTCTCTATGTGATCTTTCACACATAGTACAAATGGTGTGATGTTTTCTTCACAGAATGCCAACTGACAAGTCTAGACGTATAATAACTTACGTTTTTGCTTGTATCATGTGTGTTGATGTCCCTTTGACCAAAATATGTCACATGGGCAAGTCTAGAGTCAATTTGAAAAGGCATTATCTTTATGTCTTAATGTATAGATGACAGAAGTGAGTCATTGCAGCCCATTAATGTAACACTTCATCCTGGTGTGCTCTCTGGCTCCAATGGTGCATGTCCCTCCTCTGTCTGTAAAATACAGTCATGCTCTCTCTGCACCCCCAACAATTTACAAGTTCCTAGCATTCGTCTTGAAGTTCATGGTCTTGTTATCTGTATCAGTTCTCACTATAGATAAGACTTCTTGCCTGCAGTTCGGTTCCTATGGTTCCAGGGACACATGAACTACAAAAGTGAGTTATATGCCTTCATGTTCCCAGCATATAATGGTGAGACACATACAGGATAACTGTAATAGGAACTTCCATTCAAAAATTCAAAACTTGGAAGTCAATCACCAGTCCATAATAATTCTGAAAATAGTTTGGTATATTTTCTCAGTACTCCCCAATCCATGGACAGAAGATGATCCTTGGTTAGAGTCTACTTCTGTTCCCTGGACATGCAGTTCTCAGGTTCTTCGTTGTTGTTGACGTCACTCATGGCTCTACACTGTGAGATACCATTTCTTTTCTATGATAAATGACCAGTGTTTGAAGCAGGGTATCTACTCGACCTTCTCAGGCTGCCTCGTTGTCGCAGAAAATTGCATGCATAGAAATATTTTTTTCATTTTGAACTACCTCTGGCCTTTTTGTTTGATATGTTACTACTCCCTTAAAAACATTGAGAGTGTGTAATTTGTGTTTATATCATGCCCCAAATGTCATATCTCTGATTTTTTTAAAATAGATTATTCTGTTGAATTTTGGTAGAGGGTTAGAGAGACAACACATTTACGATTCTTAGAAATGTTTTTGTGTAGCTGATGGGGACTACTAGGTACCTCCATAAATCTTTCTAAAGTATTAGGTTGGTGCAAAAGTTACTGTGGTTTTTGCCAATACTTTTAATGTCAAAAACCACAATTACTTTTGCACCAACCTAATATTAACAGAGGATCATACAACTTCACTAGATTGAATTCTTATTGTGAGACCATTTCTTACTTTGAGAATCTTTTGCTAGCTGGAGAGACTAGAGAAAAATCAGGTTTTTATTTTTTTCCAAACCAAAAGAATTCTGTGTCCTCTACATTTTTTATTAATACTACTTGTAAACTGAAAATTTCTACCTTTCTTCATCTTTCTCTTCCTGTACCTTATTACATACAGCAAAAAGAAGCACTTTATAGTATCTATCCTAGACATGTCCTTAGATTCGTAAGTTCATTAAGTATATTTTATGTTTTCCAAATAACCTAGGACATAAATTTTCCAACTGTTTCGCTATCGAAAAACACAGATCACCATTTTATTCAGCCTCTAATAATAATTTGTGTGCTTCCTTTCGAGCCTCCACTAACATTTTGCTTGCCATTATTTCAACCTTCACCCACAGCCTCTTTGCCATTTTTCTAACCTTTTCCCATTACCCAGTACTAAAGCCAGTGCTACACGTTTTAAAATTTTTATTATATTGGAGCCTCACTTTTGATAAAAATTTTCTGGTTCAGTCATCTATTGCTACATAGTAAGTATCATTAATGTAATCATATGTTATTATAACCAAGTTTAGTCTCTCTTAAAATGGGTTAGGATATATCTGAAACAAGAAATTGGCTTTATCTGCAACTGATTTAATTTTTTTACTTGGTTAGCAGTGTTAATAATACTAGCTAACCATTTTAAGCAATTACTGTGTGCCAGGTATTGTGCTAAGGATTTAAATTTATTTCCTCATTGTATCTTCACAATAGCTCCTTCAATGAGATTTATAGTATTATTTCACCGGTGTAGTCACTGAGGCTTAGAAAAGGTTTATAGCCTTCCTGAGGTCACATAGAAAGTTAGAAATTTGTGATTAAAAGCTCACGATTCTGACTGAAGAGACAGTACTCTTAGATACTACACGATGTTGCTTACCTGGCATCAAGGCCTTCCAGGGCTTAACAATGGCAACGGATATCAATAAACAGGGTCAATATACTCTGTCTTCTTCTTCTTTTTTTTTTTTTTTAAACCAGTGACAAGCCTAGTATCCAATAGTATGTTCTTGAATAAATCCCATTTTGTAAAACTCAGTACTATCCATTTGTTAGTGTAGCTATATTCTGACTCTCTATAACAAGTCTAAAAATTGAGCTTCCATATTTCATTCAAGAAGTTTTTCACATAGCACTGTGAAATGTACAGCAGATTGGGGCCTTCCAATGTGTGAGATTTGAGACTCGAGATTCAAATTCACTACATTTATGTTACAAGATATTTCATTTTTTTTTCTTTAGAAACTGAGGTAGTGGGCTACATGAAAATAATCAGAATTTAAAATATTTAACGAAATTGTGCATTACCACATTCAAACACAAATCCATTATACAATTAGACTAAAATATTTCTGTACCTTAAAGTCTGTTAGAACTTGCTTTCATGAAAGAAAAATAATAATGTGACATACCAGTTGTTTATGTGCAAGTGACACTTTTTGAACTTCATCAAAGGACTTAAACTTTTAAAGAGCTTTAAACTTTAACAATTATGTTTTCTTCTTTAGTTAGAAATTTTTCTGAGTTGTGGTAAGCCTTCAGCTGTACTTCTAAACTATTAGTAATTCAAAATTTAACTTCAGGAAAGAATGATGTTTATATTTCTTATCATAATGAGAATCTAATGATTCTCGAAATTGGCCTGGTTGCTGATGTTATCACCAGAAATGGAAAAGGTTGGTGTCTGCCTTCTGCTCAGAGGGATGCTGTAGAAGTCTGAGTCAATAGCCATCATGCGTTAATCCATCCATACACAGCAGTCTAGCGCAAAATGTTATCCAGACACAGATATGATATGGCAGCTACAGGGTTTGTTCTCTGAAAGGATGTAAATGAGAAAACCCCAGCCATTAGCAAACAAAAGAACCCTTAGGGGTCCTTCTGGTATCAAAGAGGTCTTTATTCCCTGACTGTTCTCTTTTCACCTGCTCACAGTCAGAAAAAGAGCAAAGACAAAAAAAAAACAAAAGCAATCAAGAGCTCAGAACTATATGGTTAAGTGAAATGCACTTTTGAACAAAACAAAACAAAAAATATTTTTCTTCGGGGGACCTATTTGTCATCACACAACAGAAATTAAATGTTTGAATTTGAAACTAGATTTCAAAAACATCAAAAGGAAAAAAATAGTACTTTCAATTCTTTCTTACACTAAACAATTTGTATACCGTATCTATAAATAAGAAGTCAAGTATATATTGATCTAAACATGCATATAGATGGACCAGATATTTAGATTTACCTTATATATAAAATATATTTAAGTATTATGTCGTTATGATTATTTGTTCACATCTTATCTCATTTGTACTAACACTTCCTGTTTTAAAGAAAGACATTTTCTAATATATAATTTTTGGGTGATTATGCAAACTTGCTAAATATAAGTAGATTGGGTTTTCATAGTCTAGAAATTTATAAAAAGCTAAATTAATCAACTAACGTTAGGGGACAATTCACATAGTCATTCCTAAAATTGTTGTTTTTATTCCCCTCTCCTATTTATTTTTCTTTTAGATATTGTAATGGCTACCCCAGGTTGTGAGTATAGGAGGAGGAGAGGCGTTATTTATACAGAAAATGTATTTGATTTAAGTACTCCATGTCTAGGAGTGATCAAACTGTCCTTACTAGTAGGAAACTTCTCTGCAGATGGTACACAAACACATGGGAGATATAGCCACTACTTTCATTTAGCTCCAGCAAATGTTCTTTTTACTTGTATTTACCAGCCCTTAGGAGGTACAGATAACGGAGGGGATATTTGAGGCACGAAAGATTCTTTTACATTTTTCTTAAAAGTAAAAAGAAAAGATAAATGGAAAAGGAGATGTATAAGGCCCATAAGGATGGCATTTGTTCTATAAAAGGAGTTTTCAGGATATAATTATTTTATCAGATTATTTACAAGCAGATTTAGTAAAATGGGCTTTAGTTTAAATGTGACTTAGAGAATATATGCATTACTTAAAGTGATAAGATGGTAGAACAAAAGGAGGTCAGGCCTTAGTTAAAATGTCATTGCCACCTTGGATGTGACACTTTATCTCTGTGGCCTTGATGGACTCATCTATGTTGATGTTTATCCTAGAGAATTCTTTCTGATGACACTTAAGGGTTATCAAACAATGAGCAATGTGCGTGAAACCGGGTGTTGCTTCTTTTCCCTCAGTCCTTTAAAATGAGTAACACCCAATATATTTTAGCTGAGTGTAATTGAAAGGGAAGCATGGAGTATTCACAACTTGCTACTATGAAATAAAGAAAACAAGATATGACCCTAACTACAGGCAAATAGAGTGCTGCTACACATTTCTCTGCTGGCTACCTCCCTTATTAAAAAAAAAAAAAAAGTCAATAAAGTATCATTTCAAATATCCAATTGGCCTTGCTTCCTAATCAGTTTCTGCAGCCAGAGGCGGCAAATGTTCAACAAGGCAATAGGTGAGAATGCAAAGTTCCCAGAAATAGAAAGTGTAATTCTAATATGTAATTCACTAGAGGAAACACTTCAAGGCCTCCATTTATCATTTCTGAGTGGGGGCCTCTACTGGGGGAAGTTTATTTGCATTTTCAGGGGCAAAATGTTCTGCCTTGTTTCAGAAATAGGTACCTAGCGTGAGAAGAGAGAGGCAATTCAAGTGGTCCAGCTACAAATGGATGTGGAAAGCTTTTGAGCTGATATAAGGCATCATGATTGTAATACATTATAGGCTTACAGACCATATGGAAAATCTCAGCTCTTAGTTACCCTGGCCCATTAAATCTGAAATATTTGTTTCTATTAAGCAATCAGAACTGGTTTCTTTTCCCTATCTTCCACACTCTTTTTTATTTTTTATTATTTATTTATTTATTTTTTTTTTTTTATGGAGTTCTCCCTCTGTTGCTAGGCTGGAGCGCGGTGGAGCGATCTGGGCTCACTGCAGCCTCTGCCTCCCAGGTTCAAGGTTCAAGAAATTCTTCTGCCTCAGCCTCCCAAATAGCTGGGACTACAGGCGCCTTCTACCACGCCCAGCTAATTCTTGTATTTTTAGTAGAGACGGGGTTTCACTATGTAGGTCAGGATGGTCTTGATCTCTTGACCTCATGATCCACCCTCCTCGGCCTCCCAAAGTGCTGGGATTACAGGCATGAGCAACTGCTCTTGGCTTTTTTTTGAGATGGAGTCTCATTCTGTCACCCAGGCTGGAGTGCAGTGGCACGATCTTGGCTCACTGCAACCTCTGCTTCCCAGTTCAAGTGATTCTCCTGCCTCAGCCTGCTGAGTAGATTACAGATTATTTAGTAGAGACAGGGTTTCACTACATTGGCCAGGCTGGTCTTGAACTCCTGACCTCAAGTGATCCACCTGTCTTGGCCTCTCAAGTGCTGGGATTATAGGTATGAGCCATGGCATCTGGCTGTTCTCTTATCCTCCAGAAATGTTCTCTTATCCTCCTTGGTTAGCATGGTGGCAAGTCCTCAGTATTTCTGTTCCTCTGACATTTCCAGGATTTTTTCCCCTTTTTTCTATCCACTTCATGCATTCGCTAGACAGAAGAGTGTCCTATGGTCATTTATTTCCTACTTCAAAATACATTCAGTGGCAATGTCGTTTCTATAAAGTAAAACTTCCACTGGGCGTGGTGGCTCACGCCTGTAATCCCAGCACTTTGGGAGGCTGAGGTGGGTGGATCACCTGAGGTCAGGAGTTCGAGACCAGCCTGACCAACATAGTGAAACCCTGTCTCTACTAAAAATACAAAAATTAGCTGGGTATGGTGGTGCACGCTTATAATCCCAGGTACTCAGGAGGCTGAGGCAGGAGAATTGCTTGAACCCGGGAGGCAGAGGTTGCAGTGAGCCGAGATTGTGCCACTGTACTCCACCCTGGGCGACAGAGTAAGACTCCGTCTCAAAAAATAATTAATTAATTAATTAATTAATTATGTGCAACTTCCTCCATGTATCAGTCAGGGAAGCAGAACCAATGGGAGATATATACTAAGGGATTTACTGCAAGGAGTTGGCTTATGCGATTTAGGGGCAAGCTAGACAGGTCTGAAATCTCTAGGGTAGGTCATCCGGAAGGCTTGACTAGAACTGTGGATGTGAGCAAAGCTGCTATGCACAGGGAGGAAAATCTTTTCATCAGGCAAGCCTTATCCCTGTTTTTGAGGTCTTTTAATTGACCTAATCAGACCCATCCTGATTATCCAGGCTACTCTCCCCATCAACTGACTATGGAGTTTAATCACATCAACAAGGTAACTTCACAACAACATTAAAAGTAGTGTTTATTGAATTACTAAAGACAGTAGGCTAGCCAAGCTGACACAGCAGAAAATCATCACTTTTCAAATAAAAAACTCTTTGAAAGAAATGTAAAGTCACTTTTGGTAAAACTGCCTTATGAGATATGATATAATCCTTATGTTTTGTCACTAAAAGTAATGTTTATAATTTTGTTTTCCTTTGAGAGTGTCTCACTCTGTTCCCCAGACTGGAGTACAGTGGTGTGATCTCCATTCACTGCAACTTTCACCTCACAGGTTCAAGCAATTCTCCTGCCTCAGTCTCCCAAGTAGCTGGGATTACAGGCGCCCACCACCACACCCAGCTAATTTTTGTATTTTTAGTAGAGACAGGGTTTCACCATGTTGGCCAGGTTGGTCTCGAACTCCTGACCTGAGGCAATCAGCCTGCCTCAGCTTCCCAAAATGCTGGGATTGCAGGCGTGAGCCTGGCCTATAAAAAGTTTTTATTTGTTTGTTTGTTTGTTTGTTTGTTTAATGAAAGGGTACAAATATTTCTTCTGCAATGCTTTTTATGAGAATAGTCAATCATATAAACCATGGGACAAGAGGGACAAGATATGATTTATATTGTAGGATGAGTTTGCCTTATTTGTGTTCTGTACATTTGAAATGTTTCAGTGAGAAGCTATTCTTTTTATAATAAATTAATATTTAATTTACATTGTTAATAGAATATGCACTCAGATAATCCTATATTCTAATATATATGTGCTCACAACTGGCCTATTCCTTTCGCCATCTGCCTTTGCCTACTTCCCATTACTTCTTTTGTATTTGGCCTTCTCAGCCTTGTTTGCCTTTGTATACTCTTCTTGATCCACTCTTTCTACTCAGCCCTGCTAATCCATAGCCGATAGGGGGATCAAACAAAAAGCTGTGCACATTCATACTCATCATGCAAATTTGATCATATTAATCATACTCTCTCATCATACTCAAAATACACAGTGGAAAATTTATTCACTTTAGTTCCCCTATGGGGAAAGAAGAAAAGGAACTTTATTTTCCATAAGGAACCAACCTAATCTTATTTTCAAACTCCCTTAAATATAGATACAATGATCTTAATTTTACCTACAGGAAACTGAAGCACTGAGAAGTTAGGTAACCTGTCCAATTGAAAGAACAGACCCTCCCAGTTTAAAACAGCCTCTTTATAGTTAACATTATCTTATTGGGGGTAAATATATAACTCTTAAAAATTTCAATTTTTTGTCTGAGTTGTTTCTCCCTTTACAACAGGATTTTGCTTCCAGTTCTTCTGTCCAAGAGATTGTGTGAATTTATTGGGGAGATTATTATCACTGTTTTCTCTAGGAGTGGGCATTGATCTCTGCCCTTGTTGTTCCCACTGAAGACAAGCAAAGACTATTGTAACTCATATCCTGTTCTCTCAGCCTAGGCTGTAAGGTCAATTGTTTTGGAAGATCTAGGCTATCTCCCCCATTGATACTGATAGTACTACTCACTTTGCTTTTTTTTAACAGTGTTTCAGACTCTCAGACCTGACTGCAATTTCCATTTGACTTCCAGTTTTCCCTCCAATGCTCATTACAAGGCGATTTTCCCTCACAGTGGTGATCTCAGGGGTAAGATTGCTCCACAGGAATATCCATTCTCTATTGCCTGAGAGCTGGGGGAGAACGGCAATCACTTTCTCTGTCCCTACCTTTGCCAGAACATATCACAGCACCACATCTGCTCTATGCAGCCACCTGACAGCAGCAGAAAAGCAAACTGGAATCAAGACACACACCTTCGCCTGCTCTCTGCTTCTACCTCAAGTGTTTCAATGGTTCTACCTTTCCCCCTTGATTCAGTCCAAAACTGGGTGAGTGATGATCTTTGTGTAATGATCTGTCTCAATGGGAAAGCTGAAGGAAAAAAAGAAAAACGAAAATAATGGAAAGTGGAGAGAAGGTGATCCATTCATTCGTGCTATTATGCGTGCACTCATCCTGTTTTTCATGCTGTATTCTATATAATTCTGTCACAAATAAAAGAATACGTCTTGAAAATCTGTATTTTCCTTGGTGGGATGTGCCATAAGCCTACAGTCACTTACTACATCATTTTCCCATTTTACAGATATGTTATTCATAGTATTTTAGGCAGTAATTACAAATTGGTGTTATATATCCATGGTGGCTTAGGTTTAACCAGCAAAGCAACCCTTGTTTGAGTGGGTAATCTTGTCTGCTTTTCTTACCTTATTTCAGTTATATTGTGTGTTAGTTGAACACCAGAGGCCTAGTTTTTGCTGAATTGCTACATAATCACAGAGTTTGGGGGGTCACTCAGTTCATGTTTCTGGGTCCCAGTTCCATATCTAGAGGTTCAACCTGACAATTTGAAAAGGGATTTCTAGTTCTAAAACCCTGTGATACTTTTACTTTAACCATTAACATTAGAACTTTAACCCCCAATGTGATCAGCACTCATAAGTCCTGCTCAGGCTCTGCAGGTGATTCTCTGTAATCTTCAGTATCTCTGCAGTTAAATGATTTTATGTTTTTGTCTATAGTCTTGGGTTAAAGAAACAGGAGAAGATGGAAGGGGAAGGGAGGAGTGTACCAATACATGCTTGTTAGGCATTAATTTATCATTATCAAAGCTAGTTATGCACTACAAGAGGTTTTACTAGAACATCCGTTTCAAACCTCTGTGTTATACTAGTTATTACCAAAAAAATGATTATTCTTGGAAACAATAGTTATTTGAAAATAATAATTATTGCAAAAGAATTATTCCAGTTTTGACAGGACTTGGAAATACTTGAGTAAGCTTCCCTGCTTGCCTATGGTGCATTTATATTCTCTCAATTTAATTAAAATTAAACTGTATTTTTCAGAATTCATTCCCTGTATGGTTTCAGGTTTGCATTGGCCACAGACAACATTTTGCATGAGATTTGAAAGGTAGGAGTAAAGGAATATGCCATATTTTTATGCTCTGAAGTTTGATGCAGGCTTCAAGCGCTGGCATCTGGCACACACTGTCACTGATCTGTTAACTTACCTTGTAACTGTGGGGTGGTATCTTCCTTACCTTACACCAGTTCTCTTTCTTTGACAACTCTGAGGTCTCAATCACATGAATGGTTAGGTACATGGCGAAGGGTACTGACCTCTCCTGCAAGTTATGGCTTCTAGGCTGGAGATGCTAGAAATCATATGTGTGTTTCAAGTTATTCTCATGTATTTCACATTTCCTTCATTCTTCTGCACACACACACACACACACACACACGCACACACACAAATGCTTCTTCCCAGTTGCTGGTGGTGGCTGACCTTTAGAGACATCAAGCTCAACAATAAGCATGCAGTTAAAATCTTGCATAGTCTTCTCCCCCAGTTTCAATAATGGTGCAAAATCAAATCCCAATGAGAAGTCGCTGTCCCAGCTGTATTCTGTCCAGTGTGATAGCCACTAGTACATGTAGCTATTGAGTACATAAATGTCACTAGTCTAAATTAAGATGTGCTGTGAGTATGAATACACTCTAATTTTTAGAAATTTAGTGTTAGAACAAGAATGTAAATGATCTCATTGATAATATTATATGTGATTATATGTTGAAGTTGTATTTTTGAAAATATTGGGTTAGATAAACTATATTAAAATTATTTTTGTCTCTTTTCACTAAGACATGATTACTAAACAATTTTAAATTATATATGTGGCTCACATTTGGGACTTCCATTATATTCTTTCTACAAATGGCTCTTGTGGATTACTCATAGTACTTCTGACAGTCTGATCAAAAGTTGATCATTACCTTTAATATCTCCTGTCTTCTATATGGATGAATAATGTTAGAGAAAGTCCCCCAAATCATATTGATGTCCAGTTAATTTGAATGTTGCCTTTCGTATGACTACACTGTAAGAATGACAAAGTAAAATCACCTTCCATGGCCCTAAACACAATCAATCTCAACTCAGAACATTGTCTGTGGATAAGACTTTAGTTGACTAATCTCATTCTCAACAGTGGATTTGTTATTTATTTATTCATTCAACAAATATTCTCCATGTACCACCTAAGTATCAGCCCCTCTTTTTAGGTCCTGGGCAGAGAAAAGAAGGGAGATACAGTTTTGAACATGATACAAAAGGGTTCTGTTTTATATGAAATCAGAGTATAAAAGAAATATCTTCGTTCCCATGTTCACTGCAGCATTGTTCGCAATAGCCAAGGAATGGAATCAACCAAGTATCTATCAACAGATAAATGGATAAAGAAAATGTGAGTGTGTGCGTGTGTGTGTACACAATAAAATTCTATTCTGCCTTAAAAAAGAAGGAAAATCTGTCATATGAAAAAACATGGATCAACCAGGAGGACATTATGCTAAGTGAAAGAAGCCAGGCACAGAAAAACAAATATTGCATAATCCCATTTACAGGTGGAATGTAAAAAAATCAAACTCATAGAAACAGAAAGTAAAATAGTAGTCATTAAATGCTAGGGGATGGAAGCAACTGGAGGATATTAATCAAACAACACAAATATTCAGTTACACACCATAAATACATTCCAAAAAACTATTAGACATCATGTTGACTATAGTTAATGACAATATATTGTGTATTTGAGAATTGCTTAGAGAGTAGATTTTAAGTGTTCTCACCACAGAAATAGATATTTATATGAGATAATGCACATGTTAAATGGCTTGAATTAATTCCAAAACGTATACATATATCAAAATATCATGCTGTATACTATAAATATACTCAATTATTTATGATGAATTTAAAAATAAAGTTAAATCAACTTTTTTTCTTTAAAAGAAAGGGTCATGCCCTGATGAAATTTTGAGTTTAATGATGGAAGACAGTTGATACACTGTCCTGAGCAAAATAAGAGTGAGTAAAATATTATGATAGTGACTTGAAGAAGTCTTCTTTAGATGGTTTGGAAAATGACCATTTATTCTTCAAATTATTAAGAGATGGAAACTTACATTGTAATAAGCGGCATGAATTTATTGGTAGAAAAAGTGTGCTTAGTACAACAAATAATTTGAAGCAACACAAGGGAAATTATGGAGGTGAAGTTAACTGCTGTTAAGAATCAAGATGTGGCTACTGTAGTAGCAGAACTGATGTGTTCAAGTTTAATGTTAAAAATGCGAGGCTTACCAGAGTCTTAGCTTTATTTGGAATCACACACAGAAATTAAAGGATCAGTTACAGTCTTATCAGCAAGTGTGAAGGAATCATACCTTTTGGCACTTTAACGTGTGTTTACTAATATTTAATGTGTCCGTAAGATGCTTTGAAGGATATAGTTTATACAATTAGAGCATGTGAGAGGGATGAGTCGTAGTGCATGAATCATGCTTGTAATCGCTTTTGAAATTCAAAATCACTAGCAGGCTTTGAAAATGTGTGTTCAACTTCTAAGGAAAATGGGAGAAGACAAACCTCCCATGGTAAACAAAATAATGCTACAGAAAACATTTCAGAGGAAAATAGTATTTCTTATAGACGCCAATGTCGAAATCATATAGTAATTGCAAGAAAAGAAATTCACTGGATCTGACATTTTTCCTTTGTGTTGGTCCATGAGTTGTCTATGAATGATGTCAGCTTTCTACTTGTGTTGAAAACATTCAGTGGTTTAGTGCCAGAGTGATTTTGACAAACTTTTTCATTGGTGCCAATTCTCATGATGGTGTGCTCCCAGCGTTTGCCTTTGAATTTCAAATGATTGTAGAACTCCAGGGGTTCACGCTCTGTGAATGAAAAGAGACAAGAAGATGTCAGTCAGTAAAACTGTTTAGCTGCATTTCATCGTGTTTTTTTTTTCTTTTTTTTTCTTGTTGGCTCCAATGTGGCTTGAGACCTAGCATACTGTATGACACAGTAAACTGTTAGACAGAAAGTGCTAACCCAGTCAGAAACAGTGAATCCTCCTAGGAGAAAGTAATAAGCTACTAGAAAGGCATTGCCGACGCCTTGTCATGCCTTCAGGCCCAGAAAACAATTATAAAAATGGTACATTTGGAAATCACTGTGTCCCAGGCAGAAGCAATAAATTCACCGAGTTGATGTACATGATTTGACTACTGATAAAAGGATGAGCTATACGGCAAACACACCTCAACAAGAAAGACAAGAGTATAGTCTGGTATCCAGATGGTATTCAAATATACAGCTGTCAGGAACTGCACTGACAACATTTAGTGAATTTAATCCTGTCAGCCCCTACATTATTTGTTCTATGGTGACAATATCAGTAACCTTATGCATATAGCTTGGTCAACATCATATCAGTGGTGAAATCTGACTATCCACATAGGCTAGCTTTTGAATAAAACTGCATTATTTTAAACATGTTGAAGAATCTGAACCATATATTCTATGATGTCTCTGTGATTCAGCTTTTAGGAATTTGGCTTGAATTTATTAAAAAAAAAACAGATTATAATTATCAGAGAAACAAAGGTTACAGGTTTTACACATCAGCTTTCACTTAAGAGGTAAACCTAAATGTGTATACCACCAGTTCAAGTAATTTTCCTTTAGTTATTGGGACTTAAAGGTAAAGATTGCCATTTGGGATGAGATTAATATACGCTAACACCACACAACATTTGAAGTTTTTACTTATTCTCTTTTTTCATTGTCTCCTTCATTGATGCCTCTGGCCAAACATGATAAGCGATTGGTTAAACAAAAGGATGTTACAATTGTTCACCTTGGTGTGGTTTACATTTTCCTTCTGTATTTCAGTTTGGTGCAGTGGAGATTAATACCTTAGATAATAAATCTGGAACACAGTAAAAGTGTGCATTTTCAGTGAATGACTCAATTCATTGAAGGAACAATGAAGCTATATGAAAGCTATCTTGGATATAGGACAAAATCACTTAACCTTTGCCATGTCTTTTGTTGGTTGGTGTAGGTTATGGAGTTGTACTCAGCAGCTGATTCCAGGAGAGTAATTAGGAAAACAGCCAATTTTCTATTCACAGAATTCTCTCTCTAAAGCCGAATGGAAGACATGTAGCCTTTTCTTTTCCACTGACCCATTGCAAGAAGACTATAAATACCTTCCTTTATTCTGTCCCTTAAGAGAGACTTGAATGGTGAGATTTACTTGCAAAATTATTCAACAATACGTCAGCCAAATGCACAATTTAGTAACAAACCTATGTTGCCATTTTTATAGACAGCAAAGGGACTATGGCAGATTAACACTTTCTCAGACCTTGTAATCAAATTTTTCCTTGGTCCTGCAATGAATGGAAATGCCTATTTCTGTGCATAGACTTTCATTGCTTTCCAAATATATTCTTTCACATGGGAATGAAATTTGATCATATAGCCAATATATCTCAGCAAATTTTACATGCATGACTACTATCTTCATATTGATCTTTTAAAATTGCTATAATATTTTGCACTGTGTCTAAAGTTACTCAGTGTTTCCTTTAACATAATATAAAAGGAAGCCTTGATGATTGCTTCCTCTTTTTACACACAATCTTCTGTGTTTCTTAGTCTTACTTCTCTTAGACAACAGAATTGCAAATATGCCCACACTTCATCTTGTGTGTGCAAATATATATATATATTCCTCTTTATTTATTATAGGGAAATCTCAAATTCTCTTGAGTTTCCATTATTGTCAGCTTGCCCAAGTTAAAATTTAATCTTTCCGTTTAATTCAAACTGTTCCTACTACAAAGAACAAAAACAAAAAACAAAACCAACATTCTCATCATATTGAGTATTCCTCTTCCTATAAAGCTCATCCTTTGTCCTCCTTAAACCTGGATGCCAAAGGATGTTTGTATCAATGTGGCTGGCTAGAGACACATTTGGTACAACTGCTGTCCTCTGGACTTTATGGGTCTCCACAGGATAAAGGTCTGCTCTGACCTCTTCTCTTGGTGTTCAACTTCGGTTTCCACTGAAGCTTAGCTGGCCTTGCCTGTTTCTTGTGAGCAGCTTGTTGCCACCAGCCATAGACAAGCATCAAAGTGTCCAATTTTGCAATGCCTCTATTGTGATTCCAGACCTTTCTAGTCTCCTGGTTGTCTTCAAATATTCCATAATTCCCAGAAGTCTAGGATCTTTCAGCTTATTTTTGTGCGTCATGATGATGTCTGCAGATTCTGGGGGCTACTCTCCAGCTCAACAACTTACACATCTTCCTTAGCTCTTACCCCTCTATACTTCAGAATGCTACATTGAATACAGGACTTTGCAGTTGGCATTGGCCCTAATGTTATGTTTTACTTATCATTCCTCTAATCCTCATCTACCAAAACAAAATTTTTCGGAAGCTTTACTTTTGGAAGGATAAGATTCCTAGGTCATATTTCTCGACTAATTTCCACCATAGTACAGGGAACATCTCTTTGATATGTGATTTAGTAAAAATGAGCTTTGGAATTTAGAAAAATCTTACTTCTTAAAGGCTTATGCTTGAAATTATTGTAATTCCTTAGATTCCCAAAGTGTTAGGGTCTAGATTAGAAAATGGACCCTAGGCCATTCTAAGGTCCATTTTATTCTAAGCCATATTTTCACCCCTTAAGAAATGAATGTCCTTTGTTCAGAAGATAAAAATTCTCAGAAGAGCATGGTTGAAAAGGAAGATATTAAATCATATGTGATAACATATTTTAAATATATAGCATTTTGGGGTTTTGATATATGTATTCATTTAAGAGTTTGTATTCTGGATTCCAGATTACCCAGATTTGAGTTTGAATCCTTACTCCTCTATTTACTAGGTGATTATGAATCTTAACTATCCTTTGTGTGCCTCAGTTTCTCTGTATGTAAAATAAGGATAATAATAGTATCTATGCACTAACACCAGAGGATGTTAATAAATAAGCTAATATTCGTGAAGTGTTTAGAATACTTCTGTATTAGTCTGTTCTCACACTGCTAATAAACACATACCTGAGAGTGAGGCATTTATAAAGGAAAGAGGTTTAATTGACTCACAGTTCCACATGGCTGGAGAGGCCTCACAATCACTGCAGGTGAATGAGCAGCAAAGTCATGTCTTACATGGTATCAGGCAAGAGGGCATGTGCAGGGGAACTCCCTTTATAAAACCATCAGATCTTATGACACAGATTCATTATCATGAGAAAAGAACATGAAAAACCTGCTCCCATGATTCAATTACCTCCCACCAGGTCCCTCCCATGACATGTGGGGATTATTACAATTCAAGGTGAGATTTGAGTGGGTAAATAGAGCCAAACCATACCACTGCACCCCTGGCCCCACCTAAATCTCATGTCCTCACATATTAAAACACAATTGGCCAGCCACGGTGGCTCACGCCTATAATCCCAGCACTTTGGAAGGTCAAGGCAGGTGGATTACAAGGTCAACAGTTCAAGACCACCCTGACAAAGATGTTGAAAACCTGTCTCTATTAAAATACAAAAATTAGCCGGGCATGGTGGCAGGCACCTATAATCCCAGCTACTCGGGAGGCTGAGGCAGGAGAATCTCTTGAACCCAGGCAGCAGAGGTTGCAGTGAGCTGAGATCATGCCACTGCCCTCCAGCCTGGGTGACAGAGTGAGACTCCATCTCAAAAAAACAAAACAAAACAAAAATAATCATGCCTTCCAACAGTCCCCCAAAGTCTTAACTAACTCCAGCATTAACCCAAAAGTCCAAGTCCAAAATCTCATTGGAGACAAGGCAAGTCCCTTCCATCTAGGAGCCTGTAAAATCAAATTCAAGTTAGGTACTCTTTAGATACAATTGGGGTACAGTCATTGAGTAAATATACCCCTTCAAAATGTGATAAATTGGCCAAAACAAAGGGTTACAGGCCCCATGCAAGTCAGAAATCCAGCAGGGCAGTCAAATCTTAAAACTTTGAAATAATCTTTGACTCCATTTTTCACATCTAGGTCATGCTGATGCATGATGTGGATTTTCATGACCTTGGGCAGCTTCATTCTTGTGGAGTTGCAGGACTCGGCCACCCTCCTGGCTGCTTTCATGTGCTGGCAGTGAACGTCTCTGGCTTTTCCAGGTTCATGGCAAAAGTTGTCAGTGGATCTGCCATTCTAGGGTCTGGAGGACAGTGGCCCTATTCTCACAGCTCCAATAGACAGTGCCCCAGTGGGGACTCTGTGTGGGGACTCTGAATCTACATTTTTCTTCTGCACTGCTCTAGCAGAGGTTCTCCATGAGGGCACCACCACTGCAGCATACTTCTGCCTGAACATCCAGGTGTTTTCATACATCCTCTGAAATCTAGGTGAAGGTTCCCAAACCTCAATTCTTGACTTCTGTGTACCCACAAGCTCAACACAACGTGGAAGCTGCTGAGGCTTGGAGCTTGCACCCTCTCAAGCCATGGCCCAAGATATACTTTGATCTCTTTTAGCCATGACTAGAGCAGTTGGGATGCAGGGCACCAAGTACCTAGGCTGCACACAGCAGGGGGACTCTGGACCCAGCCCAGGAAACCATTTTTCCCTCCTAGGCCTCTAGGCCTATGATGGGGGTGGGAGCCTCTCGTGTTGGCAATTAACATTTGGCTCCTGGTTGCTTATACAAATGTCTGCTGCAGGGTTGAATTTCTCCCCAGAAAATGGGGTTTTCTTTTCTACTGCATTTCAGGCCGCAAATTTTTCAAACTTTTATGCTCTACTTCCTCTTGAACACTTTGCTACTTAGAAATTTCTTCCAATGGAGACCCTAAATTATCTCACTCAAGTTGAAAGTTTCACAGATCTTTAGGACAGGGGCATAATGCTGCTGGTTTCTTTGCATGGAAAGAGTGATCTTTGCTCCAGCTCCCAACAAGTTCTTCATGTCTCTGTAAGAACATCTCAGCTTGGATTTTATTGTTCATAACACTATCTGCTTTTTGGTCAAAACTA
Organism: Mandrillus leucophaeus; assembly: GCF_000951045.1. Classification (NCBI taxonomy): domain Eukaryota; kingdom Metazoa; phylum Chordata; class Mammalia; order Primates; family Cercopithecidae; genus Mandrillus; species Mandrillus leucophaeus. The sequence continues at coordinate 4,164,176 of NW_012109141.1, forward strand.
TTCAACAAGTCTCTAGGAAATTCCAAACTTTTCCCCATGTTTCTGTCTTCTGAGCCCTCCAAACTGTTCCAAACTCTGCCTATTACCCAGTTCCAAAGTCACTTGCACATTTTCAGGTGTCTTTACAGCAGTTCCCCACTAGGCAGTATGAATTTACTGTATTAGTCTGTTCTCACACTGCTAGTAAAGACATACCTGAGACTGGGTAATTTATAAAGGAAAGAGGTTTAATTAACTCATAATTCTACATGGCAGGGAAGGTCTCACAATCATGGTAGAAGGCAAATGAGGACCAAAGTCACATCTTACATGGCGGCAGGCAAAGGTGATATACAGGGAAACTTCCCTTTATAAAACCATCAGATCTCTTGAGACTTATTCACCACCATAAGAAAAGCATGGGACAAAACCCATGTGCATGATTCAATTGCCTCCCACCAGGTCCCTCCTACAACACGTGGAGATTATTACAATTCAAGGTGAGATTTCGGTGGGGGCGCAGAGCCAATACATATCAGCTTCCTAGTATATTATAAGCTCTACATAAGTAGTTAATATTTATTATAATAATAATGAAAATAAGCAAATAAAAGTAAAATAGAATCTATAATTATAAAAAAAGCTTAAATTATTTTATAAAAAACACAAACACAGACAAAATTCTATCAACAGGAATAAAATAACATAAATAAGAACATAAAAAGCTGAAGTTACAGGTTAAGGGAATTTTAGAGAAGAGAAATTCCATATACTCTTATTGCAAAGTAAAAACTACACATAAAAAATTAAAAATAAACAGAAATTATACTGAGTACCCACTATATGGCTATATGTCAAGTCTATTCTACATATTGAAGTTACCACTATTGACAAGACAAATAAATTCCTTGCTCTATGTAGCATAAATTATTGGTGTGGTCCAGAAAACAAACAAGTAAAAATGAATAGCATAAATTAAAATATTATTAAGTACTCCAAAACATAAGCTCAATAAATAGAACAGGAAAATGTGATGAAGAGTATTGATGTGGGAGGTAGAGCTTAGATTCTGTGTTCTAAGGAGCATCTCTTAAAAAGAGACTTTTTAAGCAGATACCTAAATGATGAGAAAAGGACAATCTTGGGAGGAGGTGGGAGCAAGGACACCAAGGAAGCAGCAAGGGCAAGGAGAGAACAAGGTGTTTTCAGAAATCAAAAAGGACACTGTGGAGTAAAGTCTTGGGAGTTTAAGCAGAAGAGTGGCAAATTCTGCTTTATGTTTTTAAAAGAACGCTCTGGCTTCTATGAAAAGAACAGATTATTTGGGGCTAGTATAGACATAGGGATAGCACTTAGGAGGAAATAGTTATATTTCCAGTTATCAATGGTGTCAGATTAGGCAGTCAGCAATGGTGGTTATGGGGGAAAAGACCCATATTCTATTTATTTGAAAATTTATTGTAGTATTTGCTGGGGATCTGCATACAGGAAAAAATGACTTCCTCTAGCCAAGAATTGGGCATCTACCACACAACTCTCATTAACACATGATTTTTCCAGCTTCTCTTTTAGAAATCTGGGTAGGACACCAAATTTCACTCCTTCTGAAATTACTTTGCAGTCCCCCATTGTAAAGCATCTGATACTGGCCAGCAAATGAACTCTAAAAGGCTATTTTGAAAGGAAGCTAACATATATGTTTGAAAAGAGGCCAAGTATACATTTGAAAACAGGGGACTCACAATATTACTTGAGAATAATACGGAGTGTGACATTGAAGATTTGCAAAGTCATCATGATGTTGATTCTAAGAGAGTAAAATGTTAAGCATATATTTTATAAATTGTGTGGAAGAAAATCAATCAAGCACCATTAACATAAGCGTTTATTGAAAATGCCAGGCATGAGAAGGCTCCAAATGAACATTCATACTTGGAGCAGGAGGGCAGAGTGTTTTAAGGAGGTTTGACAGGAGGGGTGAACTGAAGTTCATGTTTGTCATAGATATTTCTCGAAAAGAAAGGGATTGTTTGTGCAGATCTGTTATTGTTTAGGCAATAAGACTTTTGTCAACAGTGTTGGACTAAAGCAGTTAGGAGTTGGGATTATGAACAAGGGCATGGGAGAAAGGTATAAGAAGCACTGTGGAAAATTCTTTGTCCTTCATTATCTCCTCTCGCAATTGAGTTTTAATTTTTGGAATACCTAACATGGCCTCTACTGGATATCGAGGGGCTGATTCTGTAGTAAATGTAGATACAGAAAAGTGGCTATAAGGATAAAGGAAAGACAGAACTCTAGGATGGTGCCTTGATTTTGGGCTGTTTATTGATTCTAATCCTGCCTCCTATCCATACATAAGTATTAATGAAAAATTCTTATGCAGAGAAAGGGAATGTTTGATCCACTAAACTCCTCTCACATGCACATACTTGCCTTAGGAATGTTGTATTGCATTCTGATATGATTGGCTTGTTGAGGTAGCAGGTAGATCACTTTCCTGGGAATTGGGACCCAGGCTCTCCATGAAATATATTCATCATTTCAGATCCCCTGTCAGTTATTCAAGAAACAAGTGTGGTCCTAAAACAGTAATCAGAATTCACAAGGTAAGCCTAGGGCAGATTGGAGAGTAAGTGTCTTCTCTCTTTCAGCCTCACTTTTTTGAGTGTAGATTTTAAAGAGGGCTGGTATAGGTTTCTCTGCAGCAGCTGCTGACATGACAGCTAGTCAGCACTTCAATGGGTTGAGCCTAAAGCCTCAGAAAACAAGGCAGGATAACTTGAGTTAGTTAGCTTAAATATACTGAACACATTTTCGTATCCTTTGGGCTTACGAAGAATATTTTATTTGTGTGTCTTAAGTTCCGCTGTTGCTGTTGTTTAAATGTATCAAATCTTTCTTCCCTGAGGTATAAAGCAGCTTCGTTTGAAATAAAATACTAAGGAGGCACAGTGCCTTCCCAAGGGCAAGGAGATTCCCAGTGTACAAGAATCAAGGTGTTGCTATGTGAAAAATGTTCCTCCACAGCCACTATGGAGGCCCATGGATTGATTTCAGGAAAAGAAGAAAAAAAAAGGAATCTATCTGATCAGAGAGCAGAATCTAAATAATAGTTACGAAGAAAAACAAGATGTAGGAATGGCCAAAATAATGTTAGTCATTCTACTACTCTTGAGTTCTGTAAGTTTCCAGAGCAAACCAAAACATGAATCTCTCTTTTGCTTCCTGTTCCACAAACAACAAACTGAAAGGTCAATCAAGAGATGCCTTCCACTTCATCTTACTTAGGGCGTCCTCTTTTACCAATGGGCAATATTGTGCCTTTGCAGTATGTAGTCCCTGAGCACACTTAATGTTAAAAGTTAGAAGTTGCTTAGCAACCCCTTTACTACTTACGTGTTGTGGATACAACTGACAAGACCAAGGGCATAAGCAATGGTGGACTTTTCTACTAACAGGTTTGCATACATTCTCCCAAACTCTCATTTACTGTAACTCTTTGAACTTGAAATATCAGCTTCTTTGTACTGGAGAAAGCCACACAATTACCAACACTTTATTTTTTCTAGAAATCCTTTAAGGCTGAGAAGGAGATAGACTGTATGTTCAGTCCAAAAGAAGAAATTGCTCACTAATGAGGGCAAAACATTCTCCTGTGTCCAGCTGCCCCCACGGGCTCATTCACAGTTTTGATTCAGAGTCATGCTTTTCCATCTATGGACACACTTTCCCAGTCTTTCTCCATATCAGCCATTGTCTGGGGCTTTTGTCAATTCATCAAGTCCAATGAAGCTAAGAAACCAAAAAAATCACGTAGGTGATATTTTTCAGTCTACCTTTAGTAATGTCTAAAGAAGAACAGTCTATTGTACAGTTTCCTAGCTGAAAGAAGCTATTATCATTGTCTATTTCATTCCTTCCATAGTATATAGGGCAGTCATTCTGCCCTTGTGCACTTTTAAACTGTAGCAACTTAGTTTTAAGGTAGAATAAAAACCACCTAAAAATGGCGTGTTGAAGCCATTTTATAAAAGTTCAGAATCTACATTATATAATTGTTCAAAATGATTTTTTAGTTGATATCTTGAGACAAATAGAAAATAGGTACGGACAGGGAAGTTCTAAACTGTGTGCTGTGAAAGACAAAATTGAATTCAAAACTCTCTGGGTGAAGAAAATTCAGTATGCCAGATATATGCAGATTGTTCCTACTGTATTAACAGCTTAAGTGATTCCACTTTTAAAATCTGAAAGGTAGAAAAGCTGGAGAAATTTCACATGCTCTTCTATTCCTGTCATGATTCAAAATGGAGTATCTCTGTTTTAGCCCGCCTAGGCTCCATATATGTTGATTTTTTAAAATTGAGAGAAACTGTTTATGTCCCTCACATTGCCATTTGCAAACTCCCCACCAACCCTTTTGCTTGTTTGTTTCCTTTTGTGTTTTCCTTCCTGAATTTAAGCATTTTTTACAGGCTTACGATTGGCCCCTAGAGAGTCTTAAGTCACAACCATCATTACTGTGTACCAGTTGCCCAAGTACATCTTGAGATTCCATCAAGATATTTTCTGAAAGCTGTTCACTTGAGAATTGTATCTATCCCCGGGATAGGAAATAGAAAGAAACACATGTAGGGCAAGTAGTTACAGTTCTTATACTGTTGAGTAATATTCCTTATGATAGTGATTTAATTACATTGATTTATTGATTTTGCTGCAGTTCAGTTTGCAAGTGTTTGGGACGAGTCACAACCACAAAGGGGCTATAAGTCAGGACTGACTAAAAGAAATCTCAACATACGCCTGATGTTAAGAAAAAAAAAAAAAAAAAGCAGAAAATATAGAGGAAAAACTGAGGAAAGGGTAACTAGGGATTGTGACAGTGACTGTTTTTGTCACATTGTGTTTTTGTTTTCTCTCCAACGGGATACACATACATTTTATAGCAGTGGATGTCAGACTTCAATGGGTACAAAAATCGCCTGGGGTTTCTGGTTAAATGTGCAGATTCCTGGGTATCATCCTGAAGTTTTTGACTTCATAGATGGTTGTTGATATTATTGTTGTTACTGTCGTTCTGTGTGTGTTGGGGAGGGGTAGTGTGTGTGTGCATCATGAATCTGTTTGTTTACTCAGCACTCAAGTTGATTATAATATAGATAGTAGAAGGGCCACACATTAACATTAACATTAACCCCAGCTCTAGGTGCCCTGGGAAGATACTGTATGGTAATTGTGAGTATGATCCAAATCTCTCAACTCTCTAATTAGACTGGTGATGTAACCCTCTGTACCTATGTAGGAAGTAGTAAGAATTAAACAGAACAAGCTGAATGGGATAGCAGGCAGTGTGTTGTATGTAACAGATACTCCATAGATCAGCAGTCCCCAGCCATTTCTGGCACTGGGACTGGTTTCATGGACATTTTTCCACAGACATAGGGAGCGGGGTGGGAGGGTTTTAGGATGATTCGAGCATATTACATGTGTTGTGCAGTTTATTCCTATTATTATTATATTGTAATATATAATGAAATAATTATACAACTCACCAAAATGTATAATCAGTGCAAGCCCTGAACTTGTTTTTCTGTAACTAGACATTCCCATCTTGGGGTGATGGGAGACAGTAACAGATCATCAGGCATTAGATTCTTATAAGGAGTGTGCAACCTAGATCCCGCTCATGTGCAGTTCACAGTGGGGTTCACGCTTCTATGGAATCTGATGACACCACTGATCTGATTGGAGGTGGAATGCAAGCTATGGGGAGCAGCTGTAAATACAGATGAAGCTTCGCTTGCTGGCCGGTGCTCACCTCCTGCTGTGCAGCCCAATTCCTAACAGGTGCCCCTCTGTGGCCTGGGAGCTGGGGACCCCTGCCATAGAATGTTAGTTCAGTTTTCTCTAGCTCTGTCACCAACCACATATTCTTAAATGTGACTTCATGGTTTCTTCTTTGTAAAACAGTGATGGTATAAATTAGTAGACCGAATCAGCAAGTGGGAGCAGTATGGTATCAAGGAAAACTGGTTTGAGCTTTGGTGGATCTCATGAGACAGTACCTCAATTTGGTAACATCATTTTAGGGTTTCA
>NW_012109141.1:4170303-4179460 GCF_000951045.1 Mandrillus leucophaeus
CTATTATTATTATATTGTAATATATAATGAAATAATTATACAACTCACCAAAATGTATAATCAGTGCAAGCCCTGAACTTGTTTTTCTGTAACTAGACATTCCCATCTTGGGGTGATGGGAGACAGTAACAGATCATCAGGCATTAGATTCTTATAAGGAGTGTGCAACCTAGATCCCGCTCATGTGCAGTTCACAGTGGGGTTCACGCTTCTATGGAATCTGATGACACCACTGATCTGATTGGAGGTGGAATGCAAGCTATGGGGAGCAGCTGTAAATACAGATGAAGCTTCGCTTGCTGGCCGGTGCTCACCTCCTGCTGTGCAGCCCAATTCCTAACAGGTGCCCCTCTGTGGCCTGGGAGCTGGGGACCCCTGCCATAGAATGTTAGTTCAGTTTTCTCTAGCTCTGTCACCAACCACATATTCTTAAATGTGACTTCATGGTTTCTTCTTTGTAAAACAGTGATGGTATAAATTAGTAGACCGAATCAGCAAGTGGGAGCAGTATGGTATCAAGGAAAACTGGTTTGAGCTTTGGTGGATCTCATGAGACAGTACCTCAATTTGGTAACATCATTTTAGGGTTTCATATTCATATTTCATCAGTGTTCATGGGTGATGAGGCCTGAGCTGGAGGACTGAGTCATGCTAAATAACACATCTTAACAAACTAAGGCAAATACGAGATTTCTAAATCGTCAAACTTCCAGTGAGAAATAAAGCATTTTTACTGGTAGGTACGCCAACATGTTTACAATCAATGATCTCTACCGCTGTATTTGAACTGCATGGGAATCAAGAAAAAAAAATCAGGACTGAAAGTAAAAATTAACTTCTAGAAATCAGTGTCAAAGTGTTATAAATATTTGAAGCCCATTTGATTGAGCTTCATAAATTGATAGTTGCTTGGGGAGCATGAAATCAGAACAGGGGAAATTAGGTTAATTAAAATTTTACTGACTTTGAAATAAGATATTCTGAGAAAGGTATCTAAAAAAATCCAGCTCTGTGTAAATACTCAATATCACTTGACAACACCCTGTCCTTTAGCTCTGACTCCTTTTCCCTTGATGAGGACCAGCATTTCTTTCTCAGCATAGGTATTTGCCAGGCTTGATATGTGCTCTTTATCATTTCCTGTATGTATAGAAGCATTGACAAGTTCCAGCCAAGCATCTGCCAGAGTGAGCCTCTAAGAAACAGATTGCAATAGGTATGACTCTTCGGCCAATAACTCAGTTATGTCAATTATATAATTTTGTTTTCTATAACTACACTTAATTTCATTTTAACTTTTTTTTCTCAGCAGATTGTGAGGAAACTTTTCATCAATCATTACTAACAGTGTACATTTGCTCCTAAAGATTATTACCAGAGGTATTTTCCTCCCAACATCCTACTGTGGTCATAAATGCCTATGACATTTTTCATATTTCCAGGCAAGATGATACTTGTATTAAGTTTGCACTTAAGAATTAGTGCAGCTTTATAGTCATTTCTTATTTTTCCTGTGAATTTTTAGTAATATATGTTATTAAATTATAAGCAAAAGTTTACTTGATCTTATACAATTATTAAGAGTTGTCTCTTCTCCATAATTTTCAAAGAAGTAACCGCACTTAATTTTATTTAACCTCTGAAATAAGTCTTTGTTCAGGTAACCTGAAAAGAACACTTTAGAAGACTAAGCAAAATATGCAGATTGACACAATTTTCATTAGTAGGACACAGAACCTCTCATGATTAATGTTATTTATTTAATAATTTCCCAACAGAGGTTTTGTTTAAATTCATGAGCTTTTGATCACTTGTTTCTCTAAATCAACAAAATTGATCTAAGTTACATTATCTCATAGTTCAATAACTTTCTCTGTTCTATGGCCCCTCTGAAATATATTACATCTATTGCTTGTTTATGATAACGTGTTTAATTTTCAGGATTTCTAATTGGTACTTTTGCATGTCAACTCATTCCTGATTTATATCCACCTATGCTTTGTTCCTTAATTTCCTGTTGGTGATTTATAATCTTACTTCTTATTTTATCTCTCTGAGTATTTTAGGTAGATTCATTTTATAATAATTTTAAAAATATACAACATTATCTGCATACCCTCATAAGTTAATTCTTTCTCCCCAAGTTTTTTTAATACTATCCTTAAGTTACTAGTTTTTTTCTTTGTGCTTTAGACCTTGATATGCCAATTCATCTTGAATAGGTGTTTGTGTATGCATGGGCACATATTTACTTTCTATTTCCCATGTTCACCCATCTGTGTCTAGTTGTTTCTAACCTGCAAATTGGGATCTTATATTTACATTGGAGTCGCAGAGTTCTCATCTTGTAGAGATGCCAGAGTTATAGTTCCTGAATCTATATGACTTACCTTGGTCCCAGTTGTGTAGACATCTATATTCCCTCCAGCTTTCCTAGATAGCAACACTAGGCAGTGACTGTGACTTTTTTGCATCTACTATTGTGGGTGTTTCAAGACTTCTGCATGATTCTTGCTTGGTGCGACATAACAGGGGAATTTATTAATTTTTACTTTGATAGAGCTAATTCCCCAATTGCCTCCCCCAGAATTTGATCTAGAAACTTCATAGAATTATCATTCAGGCTTCATTTATTGTTGTGGGTTTCAGTTCCACTTTTGTTCATTGAGATAGTTATATGGTGTAAAAGTACTTTAACTATCATGCTAGGTATTTAGAACCAAGGTGGAGAGGGATTCCACATATAGTTACAGCAATATCTTGACCAGAATTCACTAGTATAAGCATTCTGCATCCATATTTCTCTTGAGCATGAATTCAAAGGCAGAAAGTTAAATTCAATAATTGCTCTTGACTATGCTACTTTTAAAATACGTGTGAACTTAATTGATGGGAAATATGAAAATAAGGACTTATCTAGGTAGCTCTTTCCATTCATACTTATTCCTTACCTTTCCTTCTGTCTCTTATATGCATTTTCTAAACTTTACTTCTACAGAGCACATTTCAAAATTTAAAAGTTCAGTTCCTCAGATCAAATTTCTCCTACCAATCTCAAGTCTTATAATAAGACAGACTTGTCAGTTATCAGATTCAACTCTGAGGTCTACCCTTGGAACTTTCCTCTTGATTTAGATGAAAATGTCAGGAAGGAATTTGAACAAATATTTCATTTTCCTAGTTAGGATGGATAATAATTTAGCTTAGATAGAATGCCACAAAATAGAGTTCCCTAGCTTTTTAAAAATAAAACTTTGCACACATTTTTGTTGATAGTAGGGAGAATCAGTTTCACATATTCATCAAAACAGCAGATAATATACTTTTATGTAATTGTTTGCTGGATTTCCTTTACTATAAATGTCATGTTCATAAAATCATGAGATAAATCTTCAGTGTATCAATCACAAATTATTCATCTTATTCTGTTAATTTTGATGTTTCTTGAAAAGCTAATATTTCATGTTATTTCTTATAATTAGACTATGTCAAGAATGATGCAGGATTTCAAATTTTATCCTACTTACAAGCAAATAGGTTAGCCTGCCACAATCTCAATAATGGTAGCAAAAGTCATGAGGCTCCTGGATCAGAGACATGGGATTTTTATTGCTCATGGCAATAACAGTAGCCAAAGCTTCACACTGATTTACATCAGTTCTCTACACTCTCCAATCCTAAGGAAATGCAAAGGGCCCATCTTGGATGCTTGCACATGAAATTGGTCATATGTTACAGGATAGAAACACAGCTTGGGGGATTCACCATCATTATATTTATTATTTTATTTTTTTCTCATTTGTTTATTTTTGTAATTTTTAAAAATAATTTCAACTTCTATTTTAGATACAGGTACAAGTTTGTTACATGTGGATATTGTATGATACTGAGGTTTAGGATACAACTAATCCTGTCACTCAAGCAGCGAACAGAGTACTCAATAGGTAGTTTTTCAGTTATTTCCCACTGCCTCATTCCACCTCTAATTGTCTGCAGTATCTATTGTTGTCATCTTTATGTCCACGAGTACCCAGTGTTTAGCTGCCACTTATAAGTGATAACATGTGGTGTTTGGTTTCCTGTTCCTGCATTAATTTGCTTAGGATAATGGCCTCTAGCTGCATCTATACTGCTGAAAACAAAACAAAACAAAACAAAAAAAACATGTTTTCATTTTATGTTATGTCTGCATAGTATTCCATGGTGTATATGTACCATATTTTCTTTATCACATCCACGAATGGTGGACACCTAGGTTGATTTCATATCTTTGCTATTGTGAATGGTGCTGCAATAAACTTATAGGTGCATGTGTCTTTTTGATAGAACAATTTATTTTCCTTTAGATATATACCCATTGTTGGGATTGCTGGGTAGAAGAGTAGTCCTATTGTTACTTCTTTGAAAAATCTCCAAACTGCTTTCTACAGTGGCTAAACAAATTCACATTGCACCAAGAGTGTATAAGCATTCCTTTTTCTCTGTAGCCTCATCAACATTTGTTGCTTTTTGTGTTTTTAATAATAGCCATTCTGACTTCTATGAGATAATATATCACTGTGGTTTTGATTCACATTTATCTGATTATTAGTAATGTTGGAATTTATTTATACATTTGTAAGCCAAATGTATGTTTTCTTTTGAGAAGTATCAGTTCATTTTCACTGACAATTTTTTAATGGGGTTGGTTTTTGCTTGATGAGATATTTAAGTTCCTTATAGATTCTAGATATTAGATCTTTGTCAGATACATAGTTTGCAAGTATTTTCTTCCGTTCTGTGAGTTAATGATAGTTTTTTTTTTTAATCCTGTACAAAAATTCCTTTAATTAGTTCCTACTTCTCAATTTTTGTTTTTGCCACAATTGTTTTTGAGGACTTAGTAACAAATAATTTGCAAAAAATTGATGTCCTGAATGGTGTTTCCTAGGTTTTCTTCTAGGATTTTTACAGTTTGAGGTCTTACCTTTAAATCTTCAGATCATCTTGAGTTATTTTTGTACACAGGGAAAGGCAAGGGTCCAATTTTATTCTTTCACATAGATTAGCCAGGTATCCAAGCACCAGTTACTGATGAGGAAGTCCTTTCCCCATTGCTTATTTCTGTTGACTTCATCAAAGATCAGATGATTGTAGGTGTGGGGCTTTATTTATTTCTGGATTTTCTATTGTGCTCCATTGGTTTAAGTGTCTCTTTTCGTACCAGTAGCATGCTGTTTTGGTTACTAACGCCTTATAGTATAGTTTGAAGTCAAGTAATGTGATACCTCCAGATTTTTGTGTGTGTGTGTGTGTGTGTGTGTGTGTGTGTGTGTGCTCAGGATTTCTTTGGCTATCTTAGCTCATTTTTATTTCATATGAATTTTAGAACAGTTTTTTTCTAATTCTGTGAAAAACAACACCAATAGTTTGATAGGAATAGCATTGAATGTGTAGATTGCTTTGGGCGGTATAACCATTTTAATGATATAGATTCTTCCAATCCATGAACATGGATTGTTTTTCCATTTGTTTGTATTGTGTTTGATTTCTTCCCGCAGTGTTTTGTAGTTCTCTTTGTGCAGATCTTTACCTGCTTTGCTAGCCATATTCCTAGATGTTTCATTTTCTTTCTGGCTATTGAAAATCGTATTGTGTTCTTGATTTGAATTTCAGCCTGGACATTATTGGTGTATAGATGTAACACTGATTTTTTACATTAATTTTGTGTCCCCAAATTTTAATAAAATTGTTTATCAATTTTAGTAGGCTTTAGGCAAAGTCTTTAGGGTTTTCTAGGTACAGAATCATATCATCAGCAAAACAGATAATTTGATTGCTTTTTCTATTTGGATGTCTTTCCTTTCTTTCTCTTGTCTGGTTGCTCTGGCTAGCACTTCCAGTACTATATTGAATAGGAGTGGTGAAAGTGGGCATCCTTGTCTTGTTTCAGTTCTTAAGGATAATGCTTCCAGTATTTGCCCACTCATTATGATGTTGGCTGTTCGTTTTTCATAGATAGTTCTTATTGTTTTGAGGTATGTTTCTTCACTGCCTAGTATGCTGAGAATTTTTATCATGCAGGGATGTTAAATTGTATTAAAGGGGTTTTCCATGTCTATTGAGACAAACATATGGTTTTCAAATTTAATTTTGTTTCTGTGGTGAACCACATTTAATGACTTGTGTATGTTTAATCAATCTTAAATCCCAAAAATAAAGCCTACTTTATTGTGGTGAATTAACTTTTTGATGTTCTATTGAATTACAGTTGCTAATATTTTGTTGATGATTTTTGCATGTATGTTCATCAGGGATATTGGCTTTGAGTTTTATTTTTTTGTTGTGTTTGTGTCTGGTTTTATTATCAAGGTAATGCTGGATTAATAGAATGATTTAGGGAGCAACCCTCCTCTTTGATTTATTTGGAATAGTTTCAGTAGAATTGGTACCAACTCTTCTCTGTACATCTGGTAGAATTTGGCTCTGAGTCCATCTGGTCAAGAGCTGTTTTTGGTTGGTAGATTTTTTATGACTAATGCAACTTCAGTACTCAATATTAGTCCATTCAGGGCTTTAATTTCTTCCTGTTTCAATCTTTGGAAGTTGTGTGTTTCAAGGAATTTTTTATCCATTTCCACTAGATTTTGTACTTTGTGTGCATAGGCTTGTTCATAATAGTGTTGGAAAATCTTTTGCATTTCTGTCAGGTAAGTTGTAATGTCACTTTTGTTGTTTCTACTTGGGCATACTTGAATCTTCTCTCTTTTTTCCTTTGTTAATCTATCTAGTGGTCTATTGATCTTATTTATCCTTTCAAACAATAAAATTTTGGTTTTGTGTTCCTTTGTATGAATTTTTGAGTCTCAATTTCATTCAGTTACAGTATTTTGGTTTAAAGTCTGTTTTATCTGATGTAAGGTAGTGACGCCTGCTTCTTCTTGTTTTCCATTTGCCTGATAGATCTTTTTCCAACCTTTTGAGTCTATGTGTGTTATTACATAGGAGATGAGTCTCTTAAAGACAACAGACAGATAGGTCTTGCTATTTTATCCAACTTACTCTGTACCTTTTAAGTGAGATGTGTAGGCTATTTACGTTCAAGATTAATATTGATATATGAGGTTTTGACCTAATCATGAAGTTGTTAGCAGGTCACTTTGTAGTTTTTATTGTGTGGTCTCCCACCATCTTTTTAGAAAGCAAAAGGAAGTCTACTTTTTCATAGGTTGAAACAAAATTAAGATTGAATTAGAAGTGTTACTTATTCTGTCAAGATTGCCCTGCAAATACAACCCTGAGAAATTTTCCTGGTAAAGAGTGATTAGGGCATTGCCTTCTAGATTTACCCAGAAAGAACTTTTATGGATGCTCAGACTTCATGGGGTATTGCCTCTCCCTAAACCAAATAATGAAGCATAGTTGTATGAAACTTACTAGATATTTAAAGATGCTATGATTAACAATATAAGTAAATAGCCAACAGTTACTCACCATTGTGCTATGTACTTTATCTGTTTTATCACAATTAGCTTCTATTATTTCTCCCCTTGAACTTTTAGTCCCTTCTTTTTGAGATAAGTAAACAAAATCTTAAATACTTTAAGACTGGACAAAAAGAAGTTTAGAAACATTATAGAAATAATTTTTATAAAATAATGATTATGACAACTACAATCAAAATAATAGTAATAATAAGCTTTAATATAACTGGTATAGATTTTTTAAATCTAACCCTCACAATAACACACTGAGATCCATTATTGCCATTTCTAGGTCAGGATACTGAGATTAGAGAGATTAAGTAACCCTGGACAGGCTAACTATTCATTGCAAAGACAGGGAAAGATTGCTCCAGAATGTGCGTTTTCAACTCATTTGCTGTATTCTCGCTCAACAAGTAATTATGTTTTCATACTAACAAAAGTATCCTTTTTGGTACTATACACAACATATGCAATCTTTGTTTATGCTATTTTATATAGTTGCAGATTCAACATTTTTATTAATTTTTCTATGTTGTAACACGAAGTAATTTGCTTCAAACTCTTAGATCATGAATAAGAAAATCTTTGTTGTGGGTTCTGTTACAGACCACTAAGGCATGCTTTTGTGGAAAACAAGTAGCAATTTAGGAAATATGAAAGCTGAACAGACCATTGTAGATACCATATTAAATAGATTATTAAATTTTCAATCTACCTGCTACTCAGTCACTATATTCAGGGACAGGAGTATCTATGATCAAGACTAACAATTGCAAAAACAATTGAGAAATAATGGATAAATCAAATTGAAAACTGAACAATACATATAATAATATATAGAAATTGTGTTGCCTAAAATAACTATTTGAGAAGCATTGAAATTGTTGAGAAAAATTCTTTGATAAGATGCTTGAAGTAGAAGTTAAGAAAAGATACATTTTTGTTTTCATAATAATTGATAATACTTGAACTATTTTGAGTGATTATTTCTCAGAGGTTATTTGTTTTCCTAAATGCTGCAGTAAGATTTATTTTACCAATCTGAGTTTTGTAGCTTCACTTACCTTATACCACTGCCTCCCAGAAAAGAATTTATCATATTCTGGTGGCAATTCTGGTAAAAAGGTGACAGGAGATGTCAAGTCCAGGTAATATGTGGGGGAAGAAAGAACGGGATTGCTGGGGGGAATCACCTGCCATGGAACTGAGGAGAGTGCTTGGAGAACAGAAATATTTAATAATAATTTTTAAAGCGTTTCACTATAATATATGCAATGTAATGGCTAAATTTATAGCCTCTACAAAATATTTAATAGAAAACTTGGGACTTTTAAAAAGTTTTATTGTTTCTTTTTGAGGAATTCAAAGGGGTGACTTTTGAAATACACCATTTCAGTAATTGCAGCATAGTATCAGTTGATGTCCATATCATAAGGAAAAATGAAAGTCTTGTGTAGACTGGAACATTCTATCACCATGGCAAATTCATGGAGAACAAATTTCTCTGAATTAGCAGCTGGGTCAAGGATATTATCATCATCAACCACCTCAATGTCCCTGATTTAGATTTTAGTGGAACATGTACCATGTTTTGGTAGATTGCTGACCTACCATGGACATGTAAAGGATTCATTCATTCTACTCTTTTCTTGCCTTGGACTTAAGGAGACTTGCTATGAAATTATCGAGTT
>NW_012109141.1:4180925-4201519 GCF_000951045.1 Mandrillus leucophaeus
GGTGTCATAAGAGTTTATGCTACCTAGTTATTTGAAAAGTTTTCTATCAGTTGCCAGGCAAATTGAAGATGAGGTAATATATTTGCCATGTTTATTTTATTTGCATACAATAGAAAGTAAAATCAAATTAGCTAAAGCAAAAGAAGAAATGTATTGGCTTATATAGCTGCAAAGTCCAAGGAGTAAATTTGCTCTAGGCATGGCTGAATCCAAGAGTACAAACAATATCATTAGAGATCTATCTCATTTTCTCTCTCTCAACTCAGGTTTTCTCCCTGTTGATTTTATTTTCAAATAAACTTATTATATGTGCCAGGATAGCTGTGCCAGTTAGTTCTGGGCTTTCATTATGTTCAACTTCTGAGATTCCAGAAGCAAGGTCAATCTTTGTAATTACCATGCCCCCAAAATGTTCAGATTAGCCACATTGGTTACATGTCTTCTGTAATGTAAAAGCACAAACAACTATTGGTTTCTTTGCAGAAGAGAAAACCTCCAAAAAGGAAAAGACCTAAGTAACTCAGAAATGTAACTATCTGACCTGTGCAGGGAGTACTTCTGATTTAGCTCTTGCAGACATCATATCTTGAAAAGAAAACGGTCTACTATATTTTTGGTTAAAGACTATGAAATAAAATCTTCTACAATGCTAAATCTCCTACAACCAAATCATTTTTAGTAATGAATAGCAGAAGAGAGGATAATAATGCTTTCCTTTGCAACTAAAAGAACAGAATTTTAAATGCACACTCTTCAGAAGTTCAAGTCAAACAATGAAAATTCAAGTAGATATTCAGAAGGAACATCTTAAAAAAAAGTAGCACTGCTAAACTGCAAAAGTCCAGTGAAAATCTAGAGTTAACATTATTTAAAATATAACTAGATTAATCAGTCATATCTCTGGATGGTAAAGCAGATGATGAAATTAAAAGTTACAATGCGAATGGAAGGTCAAGAACTCTACCCTTTACTAGAGGCAGCCAAGTGAAAGATTGTGAATTGAGATCTCAGTGGTTCAGAGTGTGAATTATTGGTTTTCAGGTCTTTGAAATGTCTAAGTGAGAATGTTAGTGGAGTGGGGCAAATTCATTCTTCCTGCACAATCATTAAAGACTCATATTGTCTTTCAATATTCTCTTTTATGATTAAAAATGATGAGTGAGTAGCACATTAACAGAGCCACTATAATATACAAATACAACGCCATTCAAAAAAGCCAGTGTTTTGCTTTAAAAAAAAAAAATTAAGCATTAGATTTTATCTCCTTTTTGATTGCCTCTCACATTAGTCAGAAGCCTCTAACTTCCTGGATTCCTTAATAAAAACTTCAAATCATGCGGCAAGACATTTGACATAACGGAATTTTCACTAACATCCTTTCAGCAGCTAGCAACTTTAGTCTCAGGAGGAGATCTTTCACCCTGCTCTGGGTTATTAAAGCTAATTAAAGTGATGACCCTTGTTTGCCAAACTGTCACTCAAGGTCTCTGGAAGGGACATCCTATTCCTTCTTATTCCTCTGTTCCTTTTCTGTGGTGTTAGCAGAAGAAAGGAAAGAAATGCTATCCCACTGGGGCTCCAAGCTGAAAGCAAACTCTGTCAATCGTTCTTTTTACAGGAGCAGCAATCTCTCAATTTAGTTTTAAGGAAACATTATCCTCCACCATTTAATTCACAGGTGGGGAACTGTTTCAATATAAACAACTTTTGCATATTTCTAGTACAAACTCTTTCACCAAATTTTCTAAATTAGGAATGCATCTTTTTTACAAAATAATCTCAAATAAAATTTTAAAAGCTCTTCTAAAGTGTACCAAAATTTTGATAGAAGATAAAGAACTCCTTTTGGAGGAATTGTATAAGAGAAACTGCTTGAATTTACGGGATTTTGAAAGACCCAGTCATACAAAGAAAATTAATAATTTAGAAAAACTTTATTTTGAATGTCTAGAATGCTGTCATAGGAAAATTCTATCCTCTGATTTTCCCCAAATTTCAGAAAAAATAATTATTTTGCTTTGAAACGAATTAATAATGCTTGCTTTTTCAAATTCCCCTTTACTGTCTACTTGTGAAAATGTAAGTACATTATGTCTACATCAAATTTTTAATCATGTTAACTTGAGTGTGAGCAGCAGTATAGTTAGGAATGCTTTAGGCTACGGTAAATACACTTAACATGAACTTAAACAAGTAGGAGTTTATTATCCCAGATAAAGAATCGTGAAAATGGCAGTTTAGTGGTAATTCAGTGGCTCCAGCATATCGCCAGTGTTTCAGGCTTCTGCTGTTTTTCTGATCTTCCAAACTTAATGGGTCAGTCCTTGACCTCAAGTTGCCAGAAGTCTTGTCCACCTCCAGCACCACATCACAGTTTAGGGTAGGAGGAATAGGATGCTGCGGAGAGCCTGCTAGCTGAGTGTGTGTCATCCAGCAGGCTTTTCCTTAAGTCCCATAGGCCAAATGTTACATGGCCACACATACATATCAGTAAGCTCAGAAACAGGGAATTTTGGATGTAGACCAACTAAAACATGCAACAGTATCTGCTGTTGTTGTTGTTCATTCTCTTTGATATAAACATGTAATAATGACCAGATGCCACAATTCTATAAAAAACTATACATTAAAAAAATATTGAAATATTTCTAAATTTGAGGACAAATTTCAATTAATGTGTACTAATATAAAATATATTTCATATAAAAAAGCAATTACTGTTAAATCAACAATACATCATAAAGCTGTGAAAAGCTGTCTTATGTGTATCACAGTATGTTAATTCTCAGTCAGATGTTTTTCTTCTGTTTTGTGTGTCTAATTTTTTAAATGTAATTATTAACATTTTAACATGCAAGTTTCATTAAAGGTATAAATAATTCATAATTGTTTAGGTAACCATGCGGTGAATCTTCATTCAGATGATGATTACAAAGAGAAAGTACTCAGCTAGTCACACTGGAAATTGCTCTGCCTGTTTGTAATGAATGTTTGTTAAATTTTTGATAAACCAATTTTTAAAAAGTATATGAAAAATAGGTGCATGTCATCTAGAACCACAACTTTCTTGTGGCCCAGTATCACTGATTTTATTAGCTGTTTGTCTATAAACTTTGTCATTGTGAAGGCAAATGAATTTTAAAATATTTGATGGCCTTATTTTTTAATCTCATTGAAATGATTTACAAAGTTGAATTATGTGAAGATGATTGGAAACAATCCACATCATTTCCTTCTGTGTATGATTGCTCTATTTCATGTATGATTTTGAAAAAAAGGGTCGAATTAAAAAACACTATATTTACTGTATTAGTCTGTTGTCATGCTACTAATAAAGACATACTGAGACTCCATAATTTATAAAGGGAAGAGGTTTAATGGACTCACAGTTCCACATGGCTGGGGAGGCCTCACAATCATGATGGAAAGTGAAGGAGCAGCAAAGGCGTGTCTTACATGGTGACAGGCAAGAGAGCTTGTGCAGGGAACTCCCGTTTATAAAACCATCAGGTCTCCTGAGACTTTTTCACTACCATGAGAACAGTATGGGGGAAACCGCCCAGATGATTCAACTAGCTGTGGCTGGCCCCACCCTTGACAATGGGGATTTTTACAATACAAGGAGAGATTTCGGAGGTCACTGCCAAACCATATCACTACTGTTTAGTAATGTGTGACTTAGGGTCTATCAAATGGATTAGAAATTTAAGGCCAATTTTGACCTATCTGCCTCATTCTAACCATACCATTACCTTGAATATTTAGGTTTATTATAACATCACTGAATTATACAGTAACTTTCTCTACACTGGCAAAAATGAGTGGTCCTTACCATTTTACCATTATGCTGGGATTAAGTGAACTATTATTTAAAATCTGTTTGAATGTAAAGAACACAATATTTATAGTGGGAGCATTTAACATGTGTCTTTATTTAATTTGATACGTGACCTTGAATTAATCGTTTAACTATCAGATATTCAATTTACTTATCTGCAACTTAAAGTAAAACAAAGAAGAAGTTTAAAAAAATGCTTTTATGCTATGGAAAAAGAGCCACGGGCTGTAAGAATAATTTTTTTTTGTTTGTTTTAATAAAAATTGTAACTTTCTTCCCCTCACTTCACTTACTTGCAAGTGTTTCCTGTATTTTGAAAGTATGTCCTATTTTTTGCAAGTCTATTTAAACTTAATTGGCAAGTGTGTTCTATTTTTTGCAAATCTATTTAAACATTGGCTTTTATTAACTATCCTGGTATATTTGGTTTATACCTGCCTCTCCTTCATCTCTTAGACTTTCAGACTTTCCCTGTACAGCTCTGGAATGGATACCGGTCTCTCCATTTCTCTGAATTTGCTCTTGGTTCCTCACACACGGCAGCCTCATGACTAGGTCATATTCCACCACCTGGTCTGGCGAGTCTTCTAGACACAAGCTCTTTCACCCAGTGGCCACCCTGTCTCACTGATAGTAACAGTGGCATGTTACTTAAAAAAATTGCAAAGAATTATGAAAATTTATTTTTATTATCATTATTAAAATGAGGGCAATACACTTCAAATACATCTTTCCTTTCCATTTACTTTATACGCAAAGAGAGACCCTGATTGCCCAAAAGTAAAATTTTTACATGGTTAAATTTTTTTGTCCCTTTTGCATCACGAGGATTGTCAGAGTGCAATATATAGTTGTTTTGATACGACATAGAACTTTCTGGAAATGTACGTTATTTTCGTGATTTTTCTACTAAGGGTTTCTTACTTTTTCTGTATTCAAATGCAAGAAGACTCTGAGTGAGTAAATGGAAGTTGAAGCTGATTTTCTCTTTGGGTGAAATGACTAAAGAAGTAGAGGAAATATGACAAATGGTAGATCATAACAATATCCATGGACACATAGAGTATGGCCTAGGGTTAAGAACTTAGTATAAGAAAACAGAAATTCACTGAGCACAATCCTTTTGTTAGCAAATATGCTTTTAAGTTGTTATAAGCCCCCTTGCCTCAAAGGGCAGGTAAACCTTCTCCAAGGCAGTTTAATGTTCAATGTCCTCAATTGATCAATTTCAGAAAATGAGACTTCTCATATACTCTTTAATGTTTAAAACAGAACTCATATTGTATGTTCCATTACTCTATACAGAAGCCTAGACTATTTCTTAATAGATTAAAAAAAAAATGCTGGCCTTGTGCTGTGGTTCCCGCCTCTAACTCAAGCACTTTGGGAGGCTGAGGAGGGAAGATCATTTGGGTCCAGGAGTCTGAGAAGAGTCCTGGCAAAATAATGAGACTCCTTCTCTTCAAAAAATTTAGAAACTAGCCAGGCATGGTGACATGCCATGTAGTTCCAGGCTTCAGGAGATTGAGGCAGGAGGATGACTTGAGCCCAGGAGTTTGAGGTTGCAGTGAGCTATGATGGTACCACTGCACTACAGTCTAGGTGACAGAGCAAGATCCTGTCCAAAAAAAAAAAAAAAAAAAAACCCGAAAGCTTAGATTATATTTCCAAATAGAGTTGGGTTGATGTTAAATTTCTATAACTGAAATAGATTTTGATTTGCAAAGCCCAGCTGTCTCTGCCATGGCAGATGTATGCAGTTGGAATAAATGCCTTGAGGTAAATGGAGATGTCTGATGTACCTAGTTGCTGTTCCCAACTGTGAATTTCTGAGTGAGAGATAGTTCAGAAATAATTTCCTTTCTATGTTTTATTATCTTCTGAATATCTATTTTAGAGCAGAAACTATGAATTTTATAGTCACATGTCTGTATTTCCCACATATAACCACTGTTGGCTAAAACAAAGTCAATGAATATTGAATAGTGAAAGAATGAACACTATTACTTTTTAGTGTAACAAGATAAATGATTATATTCTTCATTAAATGTAAATATTTTTGTAGCATGTACTGTGATGGCAAGCACTTGTAACTGAGGTAAGCAGCATCTGATAACTATATTAACCAAGTCATTACAACTTTGCCCAAAGGAAATTAAAGGCCAGTGTTAAAGAATAAGACATTGTGTTAACCAGGTAGATAAGATCACTTAAGTATCAGTAGATAATCATAGGAGATGTAATCCTCCAATTTTCACTAACTTTTTAAAGATCTATCTAAAATATAATGTAACACAGAAATGTAAATCAAAAGCACCTTCACTCTTCCTAATCCCTTGATTATACTTTTTATCCAATCAGTACATCCAGCATTTCTTGACATCTAAGTTGAAAACACTAGAAATCTTTTCTCATGGTTATCAAATGCTGGCTGGGCTCACTTCAGGAGGCATTACTCTCGAATTTAAAATTCCACCCCACCCCACTGCTGACTTAAAAAGTGCCTCCTGCTTTTCACTTGCTTACCAACATGCCAGGCTAGAGTGTATCTATCTTAATCATGCTGATGCCAAGAACTTGTCTTCTATGAGAGTGGCTTCTTTCCATAGTGATCTGTCTTCTCTTTTCTTGAATCTTTCTGCAATTGACACATAAGGTAGTAGGACTATTCAATCTGTTTTCTCCTCCATCTTTAATTTTCTTTTAAAAATTCATATACTTGAAAATTTTGAAACAAATATATTGCTCAGGACCATTGTTTTTCTTTTGTAAATATAAGACACTGCAATTTTATTAGCTTGAACAAAAGTATAACTTGTTACAACGCTACAGGGATGTTCATAGAAACTCGAGACAGTGGTATCTGGAACTCAGCAGAAGCTTCCCCCAGGGACCCAACTGTCATCAGATTACTTTCTCCATTTCTCATTGTTGCTTTTCTCTGGGCCTCTATTACATTTTTCTGTCTTGCCGAATACTGGCTTTATATAATCCTCCATCTGCACAGAAGAACATGGATACTTGTAATATTTTAGTTTATGTATTATAATTTTAGTTAGATAGAGATGGTCTGATCTCACTATTCATTATACAAAATTCAAAGAAGGGCAGGATTGGCTGAACTTGGGTCTAGAGCTACCCCTTCAGCCCTGCCAGGGACAAATCATCTGTGGCCAGGGGCTCTGAAGTTAACCATTTGGATGCAGTGTGGGGTAATTTGGATCAGAGAGTTTATTTCCAGCAGGAGAGGTGAGAAGAAAAACAGTTATTATAGTAAGTGGAATAATGGGCAGGAAACCAGATAGGAACCTAGACTCTGCTCCATTACTCCACTATTTTACTATATAGCCATGTTGGTGTGAGTTGAAATATCTTCAGATACTCACATCTTCAAGAATTTCATATGTATGTGAGTATGCATCTATCTATCTATCTATCTATCTATCTATCTATCTATCTATCTGTCTATCTATCTATCGCTTATGGCCTAATTGAAACCTATGATTCAAACACAACTGAGCTCTTACATGTTCATAAATATACTATAAAATGTCCTGCTATTTCCCTTGTTGTAGTGCCTTTTTATGCTTCTTCTCTCTCTCTCTATCTATATATGTATATATGTATATATATAGAGAGAGAAAGAGATATGTGTGTGTGTATGTATGTGTATATATGTGTGTGTGTGTGTGTATATGTGTGTGTGTATGTATATATATATTTCAAAACTCAGTTTCCCAGTCTGGAATCGATACGCATTGTCTGTGCTGTCACTTATCTCTGCTCTCTGACATATCACAACACATCTCAAAGTACATTGTACTCACTTTTCTATTTGTCTAGCATATGAGTACCTTGGTCTCATGTAATGAAGGTAACTTTTTTCTCTGTTTAGTATGTAAAACCTAATTTACCACTTGAAAGTGAGAGCTGCTTTTCCTAGGCTTCAACAATCTGCAGGTAGAAGTGAGGTGAAATTATCAGTAGTAATAGACACGTTACTTGTTCTTGTGTGCACTTACTCATGCAGAATTCCAATGACCTGAAATTACCCTTGAAGCACTTCTGGGAGTCCCCAAGAAATGCCTGATATGTGATCCTATGTATGTCTGATAATGCTAGAATCTTTATACCACTCAGTTAAGCAATGGCTCAGCACTAAATGTGGTTAAGGTATCCTCATTGACCACTTAGCATCCTGGTTTCTCTGGTACTTTTCTGATGGTGGAAAAGAACGAAGTCCTTTTCCTCCAATCTGTGTCATGTTTTATTCTCTGGAAATGTAAGAATTTCAGGGACTTTAAGGTTGTCTCCTGGTGTCATATATTGTGCTACATGAAAATAGCTTCTGCACTTTCCCTTCATTTCTGTAACCTCAGACCTCAGACCCAATTCATGCTTCAGGGAAAGGTAAGACACTGCATTATTCTGCAACACCCCCATCCTAGTCTCAATCTGTAGGTGGCAGCATCCCCAGTTTTCCCATTTAACTTCTTGCTAAAACAAATACGTTTTCATGCAAGCTTGAGAATATGTTCAGAAGCTCACTATACATACTCAGGCACATCTGAATCTTAATGTAGTACTATTGAAAGTACTACATCTTGTAGGTAGAACCTCCGTAAATATGTGTTGATTGAATAAATGACAAAATGAACAAAGGAATGATTAAGTGCACTGTGGTATCTCACCAGTTTCATTTTTATTCCATGGCTCTCGATCTCATCCATTTCTTAGAATGCAATAGCCTCAAGCTAGAGGTTATATAGTGAGTGAGCATTTGAATTGCAGAAAATAAATGTGCAAGGAGAACATTGTAAAAAATATATTTTCATGTTATATAAGAAGAAAATGACTACAGCCATTACCATTCATCATCACTAACATAACTAAGCAATAAAATCCTCCAACTTAAGCCAAGCATGTGCTTTCATTCTGTTTATCTGTATCTAAATTTCAAACAGCTAATGGATTCTGGGGGAAATGCCTTAGCAAGGTATTACTTTTCAGTAGTACAAGGAAAGAAACTTGCCCTCTGAGTCAATCATGCTGAACTGTCCTGGTGGAGGAGGCAATCTGTTTGTAGGCCGAGGGGGAGAATAGTTTGGGAAGGCTCATAAAGGAACGAAAACTATGAGAGGGCTAATGGTTTCCATCAGAATATAATTTGTGTGAGCAGAGCCAGATAACATATTAATCTTCCCCATAGACTCCTAAGCCATGGGTTTGACCATATGGAAGCTCACATTCACACTGAGTGAATGTAAACAAAGGTTTTCAACTCCAGTGCTATCAAAGCCATTTATGTTTCTGGCTCAGCAAGCCTTTCAATTCTTTCTTAGTCATATTTAGCATAAAAGGACATCCCACTGTTTTCACTACATTTGGAAGGGAAAAAAAGTTTATGCCCTAATCCGTATTTGTTTTCTTCTAATAGCTTTTTGAACAACAACGACAATGAAAACATCTACATTCCCTAGGCTTTCGATTGTTCCTTTATGACTGAAATATAATAATCATCAGTTGACAACCATTATAACAAAGAGAATGAAATGTCACATTTTCCTAGTATAAATGTCATCAATATTTTAAAAGAACTAAAACTTTACAGTGAGTTATGACGGTGTGGACCTAGGAATCCAATAACAGTTAGTGATTGTTATTGCATTTATGCCTTGGGCATTGAGAGGTAGCTTTAGATATCTTGGAAATCAACAGGCTTCTGGTTCAAGTGTGAATGACTGCAGTGGGTTACTGCTTACTTGCCTTCAGAAATTTTAGTTTCATACTGAGAACAAATCAACATTTGCAACTTTTCAGAGCTTACAATAAAATGTTTTCATGCTGTGTATACTCTATGAAAGAATTGTGATTTCCAACAGGTTGGTAAGTTTTTGGGTGTTTGTATTTATATTGATCAAAAATTAAGGATCGCATATTATTCCCAAAAGAAGACCTTAGCAAAACATTTCAAATATGAAAAAGAATTAGGGGGAATTGTACAGAAAATCAGTATAATATCAAAGGTGTTTTGTAAAAAAAGGATAGTTGCTGATGTCATTAAAATTGGCAAGGGATGTAGAACCTAGAGTTTTATTTTGGATTTATTAATATTCAAGTAGAAGTAAGAAAAACCCAAAGGAAGAGACCAGGTTGCTAGCTCAAAGGAAAGAGTTTCACTGAAAGTGAGAAAAAGCTGTGTACACATACACAGACACTGACACATAAACACACACAAACACACATAATTAGCCTATTAATGCATTGTTTCCTTTTAATTTTAGTTGACACATAATGTACATATCTGTGGGATGTAGAGTGATATTTCGACACATGTATACAATGTGTAATTATCAAATTAGGGTCATTAGCATAGCTATCACATGCAACATTTATTATTTCTTTGTGTTATGAGTATTCAAAATCCTCTCTCCTGGCTTTTTGAAAATATACACCAAATTACTGTTAATCATATTTACCCTACAGTGCTACAGAACACTAGAAATTAATCCTCCCATCCAGCTGTCACTTTGCATCTATTAACCAATCTTTTTCCGTGGATATCCAAGCCCCTAATGCCCACAATTCTACTTTGAATGCCATAGAAATGGATGAAATCAGATAAATGGTGTGGGTGAGCAGAGAAATGAATTAGGCTGAGCCTAGGCCACAGTAATGTTTAAAGGATTAGTAGAGAAGGAAAATAATGTAAGGAGACCTAAAAAGAGAGACTAGCGAGGTATATAGGAACCAAGAGACTAAATGGCTACTGATAAAAAGGTAACATTTTGTATCATAATTAATATTGGCTAATATTATTATTCATGTGGTTTTGGTTGTTTTTTTTAATGAAATATTTTCATTAAATAAAACTTTCAACATTTATATATGAGTTTCTTCATTCAAAGCCCAATATATTTTGCTTTCCATAGATGCTGGCTCGAAACATAATATATTTTGATTTTATTTGCTCTCTTGATATTGTTATTTTAGATGCACTTTTATACAAATATATTGTGTTATTATTGAGGGCTCTTTGAATGGTTAATGACACGATTAAGCAAGCAAAGGGAAAAGTTTGGTAACAGCATTGCTTATACATTTAAAGGAAAGGATTCTAGAACATGTCTAAAAATAGAATAAATTTTCATAAATGTTTAAAACCCATAAAATGCACACAAACCAGTTTTCAATAGGACCATATTCATCATAAGGAAGGTTATAATTCAATAGAAGGAAACATTATTTCCCCAAAGAATTAGAAGCAAGAAATGAAGGAAATCTAAGTCCAGAGAGTGATTGGCCAAGAAAGAATGCAATCTATTTATTTCATTAGGAAAAAAACAGAAACAGGAAGTACCTCTTCTCAAATGTTGTTATGACTTATTTGCTTGTTTCTAAATTAATTATTTGATTAGTTACAAAATAAATAAACAAATAAGAGAGTATATGACACTGATTTGACTTGTTTCCTGTAAATATGGCCAGTTGTGGTGTCATCAGAAGGATGCTTCAAGGCCTATTATGAGGTACTCTGCCAAAATGGTCCAATAGTAAATATTCTTTATGTCTCCTCAATGTTTTCTACGTAGTAGAGTAGTTCCACAGTTAAATTCTAACCTTGGCTTCGTGACCATCTTTTGGAGGTTGGAAGTATGATTATTTTCTTTTATTTTGAACATACAGAGTCCCAGTAATGTTTGATAAAATATCCCAAATCATAAGGAATATTAGGAGTAATAATATTTTGCCAGAACGTGGTATTATCTATACAGTTGTTTGTCTTTTCTGTAAACAGCTTTTCTCAACTCTCAGATTTTCCTTAAAATAAATAATAAACAATAAAGAAATAAAAAAATAAATAAAAAGTCTCTTATGATTAGGCCAGAGGGATGAATTTCATTTATTCCTGCAAGGTTTTGTTTCAAATCCATAGTCAGCAAGTGAAGCTGAATCCTTCTTGCCTAAACTAGCTATTATAGCTGTTAGGAAGTAGGATGCACTGTTTCTCATCACATGCATGGCAAAAACAGGGCACTATCTAGTAAACCACTATGAGAAAAAAAGAGACTTAGTTAGCAAAAACAAATTATGGGTTTTCCTAGCCTGCGATATGCTCTTTACTCATAGATAGACCCAGTGGTAACCAACCAGTGCAACCAATTAGGGCTTTTTGTTGGTTTATTTGTTTTTCTTAACCACTGATCAGCATATCACTGTACATAGCTCATAGGATATTTATAAATAGCTAATCACTCTCCAAAGTGCCACTTAATTGATGAGATTTTAGTACCAATAAATAGAATATACATATAAAAGAAAAAAGAGAAAAAATGATATTCTTATTAAAATACATGGCAAGATGATTGTTGTGCATAATTATTTCTCCATGTGATTTCCTTAAATTAAAAAAAAAGAGTAAAATGGTTTGAAAAGACAAAAAGGCAGTGCAAAATTTAACAACTTTTGTAGTACATTGTTGACTATACTCCAGAAATATTCTTGGGAATTTAAATTTATAATAGCGGTATGTCAGAATATTTATTTGAATTAATTCTCTCAAATTTCACCATTTTTCTCCAAAGTTCTAGCACAACTTACTGAAAAACATAACCTTTGTAGTGATATGGAATTCCACTTTTATTAGAAATGGAAGTGGATATATACTTGGATAGTTACTTGGCTTTCGCTTGATTTCCATTACAAATATGTATGTGACACATGTACACTACATGTATGTGTGTATCACAATGATACTGCTTTATTACAAGTTTGTATAGATAGGAGGAGTTTAGTTAATATTATAAAATGTTCCATATGTTGTAATAATAATAATGCAATCAGTGCATAGTTTCAAACCTTCTAGTGTTCTCAAGTTAAACATTACTACCTCAAAAACCATTCATTTTTTAACTGCAGGAGTGATAAACCCAAAACATGCTTAAATTCTGTTAAACCATTGGTAATGCTCTGGTGTGTCAAAATAATCCATATATATATAAAAGTAAATGTGTTAATAATTATATAATTCAGTTTTAGAAGCTGCATTTTTTTTGAACGGATGGTAAAACTTTTCTGTAAGCAACTGGGAATTATCCTGTTAAGTGCCATGTTCCTAGTGAGACAAAAAGCGCTGGAGGGTACATTAGGCTCCATCTTGAAAATGTGAAAATGACAGGCATTTTTTTCTGAATGTATGTTTCATTGATCCTTTACTTAAGAAAAGCTGAACAGTAACTTTCCATTACATTTTTCCCATGACACATAATTTCAACTGTGAGAATTAGTAACAGAATAAATGACAAATGATGGGGAAAGATTGACAGATGCTAGTAATTGTGTGTGCTACTTTGGTTATTCTATTCTATCCAGACTTCTATATTTCATTTTGTCATCCTTTATGCATTAAGCTTACTCATCCATCTTGTAGAAAGATGGAAAATTACATAAATGGGTTATTCGGCTGTTTTAGCACTGATAGAATAAAAATGAGCATACCGTCAAAAGTATATATTAGAGCTCATCAGAAGTAATATGCTCTGCAATACCTCTTGTCTCCCAGGAAAGTCAGTATTTTCTTGGGCGGAGTGTTCCAAATACTGAAGCAGAGTTCTTTTCATCTGAAAACTTTAGACAATGGGAAAAGTTAATAGCATGTCTACTTGCAGGAAAGTGTACATGTTAAATATAACACATGTTTTCTAAATTATGCCACAGACAGCTGACATTTCTGAGAAAATATTTCCTTCATTTAAGAATATTTTTTTAACATAGACAAAAAGTTAGCTGTTCAATCTAATTGGAAACTGGGACAACTAGTACTCTCCTACTTTATAAATATAAGAAAATAGAAAATTGCCTGTAGCGTGACCTGGAATTCTGTGTAATTACTGCTTTCAAAACATTCAGAGATCATAGAAGTCACATTCTAATCATTGTAATTCAGTGTCACTGATCTTCCAACCCTTTGTCAGAGTCTCCTTGCAACTAGCATTAAGTATAACACTTACTATGAAAAAAAAAATGTATCTTACCTGATGATATTTCCCATTTTCCTCAAAAAGTCAAAACCTGATTTCATTGTTTTAGTGTCATGGACAGCGTTCCCGTATTTATCTGGTTAAATGGTAAAGTCTTTTTAAATATTGATAAAAATATTTATACAATACTATAGACTGCTTTTTAAAGGAAATGCAGGAAAAGGAAAACACAGAATTACTACTTAACAACCCTTTATGTATTATGCTTATTCAATTGTATCATTTGGTGAAATTCTTAGTGAAAGTGACATAATAAATCAGACACAAAGCATGCCATCTGGGATTTCAAATGCCATGAGTTTAGGGACAACATTTTTTATTTATGGATGTGCTTACACTACCACATTGCACACAGAAAGCGAGTAAAAAAGGTGTTCAGACTGGGCGTGGTGGATCACTCCTGTAATCCCAGCACTTTGGGAGGCTGAGGTGTGCAGATCACGAGGTCAAGAGTTTGAGAGCAGTCTGGCCAATATGGTGAAAACCGTCTCTACTAAAAATACAAAAACCTAGCCAGGCGTGGTGGCATGCGCCTGTAGTCCCAGCTACTCGGGAGGCTTTTATACAGGAGAATCGCTTGAACCCAGGAGGTAGTGGTTGCAGTGAATTGAAATTGCACCACTGCACTCCATCCTGGGCAATAGAAGGAGAGTACATCTCAAAAAAAAAAAAAAAAAAAAAAAAAAAAACCCAGGTGTTCAATGAATAAATGAATGGACTATGCATGATATATACAAGGCAGAGAGTGACAGGTGACTTTCAAGTACTTTTATTAAGGAGCTTGCATATATTAGGAAGAGGAAGAAATTTTGTTCTCTGCTGAGGGGGTCACAAGAATGATGGTTATATTGACATGCACAGACATGCCCAGCTACTTCCTCTCATCTCCTTATCCTCCTCAGTCCTCTCCCACCTAATTGGATGAGTAGATTTAACTAGAGTTTCTCAGAGATGTACTATTGGGTTTCTCCTTTTTGCTGAGACAAACTATTCTGTGGAGATGTCAGCTGAGAATGACTGAGTTAGTATAGACTGACTGACTTCTAGAAAAATGCTGAAACAACCAGGATCTAGTACTACATTTTAAATGGAAGCCGTAAAAGAAGACTGATGTAGCCCCACAATAAAGGCTTCTGCTCCCCCGTAAGTAAATGAAATAGCATGATCTTAGCATGATCTGTGCAAGGAAATACAGCACTATCACCATGATCAACAGTTCTCATTTTATAGAGAAGTAAATAACTATTAAAAAGTTTTCATTACAATTTAAATCTTATGAATGTTATTGTTCTATGTTTTGTCCATATATTTTCTGGGCCTGATACAGGGTGGGAAGGTGTTGTTTTCTGTTATTTTCTCATATCATGCATCAGTGGAACTTTGAAAAAATATATATATCACTGTATTTTTGCATATATTTGTAAATACTTTTAAATACAGTTAATACAGGTAAATGCTGACTCTTAAGTTCTCAATTCCAAGCTTACTTCTTATTTTCTTTTTACCACCCATGCTTGCTCCAATATTGTTCCAACAAGACACCATGCAGATATATATTTCTTCCTTGAGATTGGAGCTCTGCCCAAACTTGAGTCTGGAGCCCTGCCATTATCCTGTGTGACAGATACCCCTGATGCCAATTACCTGTCTGGATCTCTCCCAGGTTCCCTGATGTAGTGGTTGGCCTTCCCAGTGAAACTCAACTGACACTCCTTAGGGGATTTAGCCCCTGTTAATCATCTACTTGCCTCTTACCAATTGCCTGTCACCAAACTTTAGGAATCAGTGGTTGTCTGGTTGTCAAACTTCAGTGTACATCAAAATTGCCTGGGGAGCTTGTCAGAGGTACATATTCTAGGGCTCCAACACATTCTAATTTAGGTAGATGGGACTAAGGAAAGTGCATTTTTAACAAATTACAGACGGGCTGATGCAGATACAGATGATCTTCTGAAGAGACTTTAAAAACATCTCCTATTAAGAGTCTGCTTCATCTGTTTGGGAAGACTTTGCTCATGGCAACTGTCCCCTCCACTAGCATCAGCCCCAGCACAGACAGTATTGCCCAAGTCTCTGTCTCAGGACTCTTGGAATGTTTGGACCATCACATTACCAACACATCTCACATGCTGCCTCGAATGTTATTTTCTGTCCTATAGGTTCTGGAGATACTTTGAGTAGAGGGGTACATTCTAAAGAGCAAATAATACCATGATCTCATGACTCTCGAGTAGGCCTCATTTACGTTTCAATTGTAACTCCACACTGCTCTTGTCTCGGTCATTCCCTGAAACTGCAATTAATTGTAATTCAACTTCTTCAACCTGGAACCATGGCATTTTGGCATGCTAAGCAAAACATACTGGTCAACTAAACACCTTCCAATCCAATCAGCATTTTCATTTGTAGAAAAGAAATCTAATTACATTGCTACAGCTCTAGGCGGTGAGGTTCAGCTTTTTATAACTTTTGGCAGAACATATGTGAAGATGGTGTGAAATTGCTTCAGGATATTTTCCTTTTGTGAGAAATCGCAAGTCTCATAATGCAAGCCAATTATTTCTCAGGGGTTATTATGCTAAAAGCAATAGTTATTCTACAATATTTTTAATAGTCATATGATATGCCACAAATATTGCTGAATTTATAAAGCTTTCTATTTATATAACTTATTCAATAGCATGCTTACAAAGTAATGACACAAATCAATATGCTTATCACTTTAATAGGAAATAAACCAAAAGGAGGTATCCTGAGAATGATTTTTTTCACTATTCACAGTACTACTAGTTGTCATGGATGTCAGGGGAAGAAAAGACTGTTTCAAAATTGACCAGTATGAAATACATCACTTTTGTCTATGAACAAAATAGGCAGCATGATGTACTTTGTTATATGTATATATTGGACTCTTAGAGATTTTAAATATTCTGTCCCTTTTACCCTGTACATTCATGCAAAATTATCAAATTATGAATCCTGGTTTTGGAGTCATTTTACGTGTCATGGAAGGAAGATTGTATTGCGTGCCTGAGGATTAAATTTTGAGGTCTGCTTTGAGAGTCACTTGTTGAGTGATGATGAACAAGTTACTTAACTCTGTAGGTTTCAATTTCATCTTCCTAAAATTAGTGAGTGGGGCCATGTGATCTCAAAAATTGTTTCTGATTTGAAGTTACATGAAACTTGTCAGAAGTCCCAGCAGAATAGATATATTCTGAAGAAGACATAGCCCATGAGGGAATAGATTTGAGACTTTGCATCAATTTCGAATTGTTTGTAATCCTCCATTTATTATTTATTTATTTTCTCCCTAAGAAAATGGAGATAGCATTTCCAACTCTTGTGTTGGTTATGAGGTTTAATGGAGATAATGTTGGTAAAACAAAAGGCAAATAGTACGTGATATATTTTGATAATTAAGCAAGTACTCAAATATCATTACCAATATCTTCATCATCATCACCATCATTATTACTGGTAAATGTATTATTTTGTTGTCATGGCATTTTGTCATTGTTAGAAAATCCTAATGGAAAATGCAAAGCTTGTTTTAGCATGCATTAGATTGATGCAACAGTTATTGCAGTTTTTGCCATTTGAGAGTAACAGGTTCCAATAATTGGTTTTTAGCCAGCTGGATGTCCACCTGAATGACCTAAAATTTCTCTAAAGTTAGATCTGCTCTTACAACTTTTCCAGAGTTGTGTTTCTTGGAGGAATTTTTAAATATTTGCCTCTGGAGGGAATTACTACCACCATACATACTTCTTCCATTTTTCCATCTCCGTGTCCGTCACCAGCTAGTAACAGAAAGAACAGAAAATAAAAAATGAGATAGATTAAAAAGTTACCAGAACTTATACAAGATAGAGTAAGTTTAATTTGCAGAATGACTAGGAAAGAAGCAAGGTCTATGCTATTACTCCTTGGGAAACCTGACCAATCTGCACAAGAGACTAATTAGCTGTGTGGTGGAGATTGATAACAAGGAGAAAGATGTCTTTAAGGAAGACAAAAAGCTTTAAACACGTTTCCAACTTCTAAAGAATTGAATTTCTTCAACTTTAAAAAGTGAAACAGACAGTAATACAACCTTGAATGTAGTATGTAGAGGAGAGGAAAGTCTTTTGGGAGGCCAATAAGGGCAGCGGTCTCTTTATTTTGCAATTAGCAAAGGCTAAATGACTGCAAGGTAATTGACAAATCCCTAGGCACTGACGGAGGAGCTAGGTTTTATTTAATACATTGACAACAAAGCTCTCGGATTGTGAAATCTTTCAAAGGAAGCCACAAATCAATGAGAAAGAGGAATCCACTTTAAATGCTTTGCTGAGCAGAAGTCTTTGAACTCTGAAAGACTGGACAAGAGCCTGGACTAAGAGAAGGATAGTTTCAGAGAGTGAGGATCCTTACCAGAGAGTGTGAATTTACTAGACACCATGTGCTCATCAATTATCTTTTCTTCACCTGTCCTCTCTTCCTTCCACCATACCTTTCCCTCTCCTCTTCTGCCTATCCCCAAACAGAAGAGTTAACTAAAAGGCAAAATGAGCATTGGATTAAAGAAAAGCTATTGAGAAAGACTAGCCTAGCTATTGAAGAGATATTTATTTTAATATACATACGATGTGAGAATACAAATAGATAGGTAAATGGATAGATACATAGATATAGAGGCAGCAGAGAGAGGAGGGAATGCAAAAGAAAAAAGATGGGATTTTACTATATATATATATGTGTGTGTGTGTATATACACACACACACACACACTTTTGTATTTACATTTTACCAACCCTATATATTATGAGATTTTTAGATTAATTGCCAGATTTGCTTTCCTTTTTAAAAAGAATTTCCAATGTTGTTTAAATTTACACTAATTTGATTATCATTACTAAATTAAACAGATTTTATGAACGTCTTGTAAGCTCTGTTTTTTACTGTGTAGGCTTTGCATAAGTGAATGCTTGCATATATACCAAAATGTTAATCACAGGTAGATCTGAGTGATATAATTGAAGAATGAGTTTCTTCATTTTGCTTACTTACACCTTTAATCTTTTTAACATCCATTTTTGCCTTTTTAATCAAATGAAGAGATGAGCAATAACATTCATGTGTCTTTATATTTGTTGAACAACTGTAATGCATTGAGAACTGAGCTAGCAGCTGGAAACGGAGGTACCAGTAAGACATAGTGTCTGTTCACTTCAAGCCCACTAGCCAGGGGGAGAATAGAATGAGCATTATATATATCAATATTTATAAGTTGTTATTAAAAAAAAAAGCAATGCAAAATCATAATTAAAAACCTAATGGGAAGAACTGCTTCTCAAAGAAAAATGAATGAAATCTGAGCTGCGAAGAATGTATAGGAATTTGACTATATATACGTAGCTGAGGAAAACTATATATGTAGCTGAGGAAAAAGGGCATTTCAAGAAGAGGAATCCTCATGCGTGAGAGCACACGTTTTTATACATGTGGCAAGGCTGATGAATTACAAATGTATTTTGTGTGGTGGGATATAAAATAATTGATGGGAAGTTTATTTTCGAAGACTTAAAACAGGGAGGTATGCAGCAGGTCAAAAAGCCCCAAGCCCACATTCCAACAGAACAATATTAAACTTACTCTGTAGGCCCTGGGAGGAGGATCAGTGAGTGACCTTGTGTTGGAACTGACATGATCAAAATTGCAATATAGAAAGATCAACCCTAATGTCATGCAGGATAGATTGGTGAGTGGAACTATATATAGTGTTATTAGTATCTCAACCGATAATGAGTATGCAACTGAAGAAGATTAAATCAGAGACCTATTTGGATACAATTTGGAGTACTTTCTGACTGATTGAATTTGAGCACGACACTCAGGGAGGTATCTGGAATAAATCCACAGTTACTCATTTGATTGAATAGGTAAATGGTAGTGCCTCACCTAAGAATTAAAAAAAAAAGAAAAAAAGCAAGGGAATGCATTCATTCTGAAAGGAGAAACATATTAAGGCATAACAGCTAGAAACAGCTACAAGACAATAAACATGTGATTTCAGAGATTCACAGATGATACGTGATGGAAATAGTGACTTAGAAGCCAGTTGATTAAGTACAAATTTATTTATTTGATAGGTGATTTGGCAGTTTTAAAAGCTACAAATATAGTAATACTATTATACAAGAAAATATGTGAGAATAAAAATTGAGAGGGCTGAATGGGTACCTTAAGAAAATATTTAAGGACCCAGATGGACGATGAAGCCAATAGAAGCAATCTGAAAAGTCATCAGAGAGGTAGCAAAATCCACAGAGAATGTTTTTAAGAATCCCCAAAGAGGATTAATTGGCAGTGTCAACCACTGCCAATTAATACTGTGTTGTATAAGAATTGCAAAAAATTCATGTTGGAATTGGTAATTAGATTGTCATTAAAAGCATGACATTAGTATTTTTGGGAGAGCAAATTTGATTAAACAAGATTCTAATAAGTTGAAGAAGTGAACGGAAGACAGGAAGGTGGTAATTTTTCCAAGAAATTAGAAAGGACGGAGAGAAATAAAATCACAATGGGAAATGGAGAATTGAGGGATCTTCTTGTTGCTTGTGTTTGTTTGCTTGCTTGGTTATTTTTTAGAAGTGAAAGAGCCTTATGCACGTTTGAAATTTTCTGAAAAGGATTCAATATTTTTTTCTTTTCTTTTTTTTTTTTTTTTT